>NC_074686.1:33855005-33860005 GCF_029448725.1 Salvelinus fontinalis | reverse complement strand
AGTTTATGTTCCAAACGTCCAAATTTACACCTTCATTGCTGAAGGAGAATGTTAAGGCTAAAAAGTTGTCCAGGAGAGATTGTATTTTTTGGCTACTAATTGCTTTTTGGTAGATGTCTGTACTGTTTGCACTCCATCTATAGGCCTGTTTAGTACCATGTCATTTATTGGGCCGTGATGCTTCATGGTTGGGTTCTGCTCTTCTCAGATACACTGTGATTTTACT
Organism: Salvelinus fontinalis; assembly: GCF_029448725.1. Taxonomy (NCBI): domain Eukaryota; kingdom Metazoa; phylum Chordata; class Actinopteri; order Salmoniformes; family Salmonidae; genus Salvelinus; species Salvelinus fontinalis. Next base: position 33,859,779 of record NC_074686.1, on the reverse strand, counting down.
GTGGTCTGAGAGAGGTGTTAGTGGGCTGACTGTGAAGGCTCTGAGAGACTCTGGGTTTAGGTCGGTGAGGAAGTAGTCTACTGTGCTGCTGCCAAGGGATGAGCTGTAGGTGTACCTACCAAAAGAGTCCTCTCTCAGCCTACCATTGACAGAGCTTCACGAGCTGTACTCCGTTTTTGTTTTTCACTTTGTCATAGTTGTTTCTGTGGGGGTATGTGCGGAGGGAAAGGTTGTTGCTTCCTGGTAGGTGTTTATCTCCATGACTGTTAATAGTGTCTTGTTCTTCTGCTGTTCTAGCATTCAGGTCTCCACAGACCAGTACGTTGCCTTGGGCCTGAAAGTGACTAATTTCCCCCTCTAGAACGGAGAAACTCTCTTCATTGAAGTAGGGTGACTCTGAGGGGGGAATGTATGTGGCACAGAGGAAGAGGTTTTTATCTGTCAAGATAGCCTCCTTGTTGATTTTTAACCAGATAAAGAATTCTCCTGTTTTGATCAATTTGATTGAATGAATTAGTTCTTTAGCCCAAAAGCAGAGGACTTCAATCCTTGTAAATTCCAACATGCAACTTAAAAAGATTTCATAACTTTTTTTTCTTTACCTTCAAAATGAGACAAACACTCACAATCCAATAAGAACTATTAAAATAGGATTTTTTCAATTAAAGTAAACTCTTATTATGCCAATGTGATTTGTTTATCATTTAAGATAGGATTTGTGTCATGCCACTTGGGTGGGTGTAGTGTGAGGATGGTGGAGTTCTGGTGCTCATCTCACCATGACCCTCGGCCTATCACGTGAGCATCCATGACCCTCGTCCTATCACATGTGAGAATAGTAGACTCAGCATTTGTTTAATGTCACTCATTTGGTTGGTGGGGGCTGGGCCAGTTGCTCCTCTCACAGCCTGTGCGTAGCTCTGTCTGTCTGTCTGCTGATGGCTCCTCCAAGTGTGGGTCTGCGGTGGGGGGCAGGGGGGTGGGAGGCCTCGTCTGGGTTGCTCTGAAGCTGGGCTGGGGTGGTCTGTGCTGTTCCTGGCTGTGGTGGGCATTGAGGTTGGTGGTGCTGTGGTCGTGGCTGGGGGGTCCAGGGTGCTGGTCCGGGGTGTTGTCTCGCTGATCTCGGCGGGGTGGAGATGGCTCCGCTGTTCCTGGCTGTGGTGGGCATTGAGGTTGGTGGTGCTGTGGTCGTGGCTGGGGGGTCCAGGGTGCTGGTCCGGGGTGTTGTCTCGCTGATCTCGGCGGGGTGGAGATGGCTCCGCTGTTCCTGGCTGTGGTGGGCATTGAGGTTGGTGGTGCTGTGGTCGTGGCTGGGGGGTCCAGGGTGCTGGTCCGGGGTGTTGTCTCGCTGATCTCGGCAGGGTGGAGATTGCTCCGCTGTTCCTGGCTGTGGTGGGAATTGAGGTTGGTGGTGCTGTGGTCGTGGCTGGGGGTTCCAGGGTGCTGGTCCGGGGTGTTGTCTCGGTGATCTCGGCGGGGTGGAGATTGCTCCGCTGTTCCTGGGTGGAGAGGTCGGGCTGCGGTTTAAAGCGACGTCCTTGAGAGTCTTGGCAAGGGTGGGGGCTGTCTCCCTGTACAGGTGAACATGGTCATAGAGACAGTCCAGATCGAGGGTGGGATGGTGGGCCAGGTGTACATTCGGTCGCAGGGCACAGTCCCGGGATAGGCTGGCGTTTATTCTTTGGATTGTGGCAGGGTGGAAGTCCTTCCTCTGTAGAAGGGTTGACACTACGATTCTTGAGTTGGGGAAGATTGCGGAGGCCTTCTCGATCACTCCCCGTAGTGAAGTTGCCACCTTCTCCTGCTGAGCACGCAGGTCGTTGCTTCCGGTATGTATGATTATGTGGCTTGGCGACCCGAAATGGGCCTTATCAAGCAGCTCCATGGCACTCTGCGTTGTTGGGCACCACACCTTTCTCGTTTTGCTGTCTAGGGAAAAGTTTCTTCTCCTGAACATACTTCCCATTTGAGTCCATTAACAGGACGATGTCAGCCAGTGTTTCTTCTGGACTGGAGGGGGCAGAGGGGGGGCTGGTGGGTGTTGGAGCTGGGGTGTGGCTGGTCTGTGCCGGTGCCACTGTCAGTGCCGCTGTCAGTGGGAAGCTGTTCTGTGGGCTGGGGTGAGGGGTGCAGCAGGCAGGGCTGGGGAAGCCTGGCTGGTTGAGGTGGACTCCTCTGCTGTGTGAGGGCAGGTCATAGGGTGGTGATCTAGCTGCTCCTGCATCCTGTCCTCTGCTCTCTTTCTCTCCTGCAGCTCCTCTCTTAGTGTGGTCAGATCGTTATTACTGATCTGCCTGTCTTTTTGGAGCTCTCTCACCTCCTTTGTTAGATCAGCCAGCTCTCTCTTGAGTCCATCTCTCTCTTGCTGAACCTCTTTCAGCTGTGTTGCAAGGCTGCTGTCCTGCTCTGTCCTCACCTTGGTTAGAAGCTCCTCTAAGGTGTGGTTGTCTGGTTGCTGTTTGCTCACGCTCTCCCTGAGCAGGACCACCTCCCCCTCCATTTTGGTGCTAGATGTGCCTTTTTGGGTGGGGATAGTAGGGGTGAGGGTGGTGCTGGTGGAGTTTGTCTTGTGGGAGGGCATATCACTGGTGGTGTCCTTCTCTCTCTCCGCTCTCTCCTTAATGGTCTGAAAGTCTGTTTTAAACAGCCTAATGTTACCTTGCACCATGACAGTTCCAGTCTTGTAGAGGTTGATTGTTATCATGGTGCTGTCAGGGTCGTCAGTCTCTTTGATTTTCAGCTTCCACCCATTACAGATTCCCTCTTTCTTTATGGATGGGTAGTGAGAGCACACTGCTGAGCGCCATGCATTTGGCTGGTCAGTGAGAAAGATGAGATTACTCATGTCACCGTTTTTGTAGAGGTCTGCAAAAAGGGTTTCTGGCCTCCCCTTCCCTAGTAGTTTCTGTTTAAAAGCTTTCCTCGTTGTGTCATTTTTGGCCTCTTTAGGGTAGAGAATGGATTCTGCGCTGAGGGGGAGTGGGGACATGGTGCCTGTGGGCTCTGCTACTGCTGCTGCTGCGCTGTTCTGCTGCCCCGTTGTCATAGCAACCAATTTGTTTGTCTGCTGTGGTCGTTTGATGTAGTTGTATTAACTCCCCTTGCTAGGTTTGTTCTAGCTCGTTTCTTCTGGCTAGCTTGTTAGTCTGCTGGCTAGGTCTTTGTTGTGTAGCTAGCTAGCTAGAGTCAAAACCTCTTAACTTGAGGCGCAAAGTTACTTTTTTTCTATTCTGAATGAATAGAGTTGTTGTTCATCACTTCTAGTCTGGAATTCTTTTTCGATTAGAGTGTTTATCTCATTCTAAAAATAATTTTAAATATGAATATATCAGGAGCTCATGTTGAGCCTGACTCTCTCTCTCGCTCTTTCAATATCTCTCTATTTCTCTCTCTCTCTTTCTCTCTCTTTCTCTCTCTCTCGCTCTCTCTTTCTCTTTCTCTCTATATCTCTCTCTCTCTTTCTCTCTCCCTCTCTCTATCTATCTCACTCTCTTTCTCTCTCTCTCCCTCTCTTCCTCTCTCTCCGCTGAGCAACACACGATTGCGTCAAGGGACAAGAGAAATAGCTTCAGGCAGGATACAGGACACCTATTTTGTGCAACTTCATTCCAAACCAGCCGTACAGTTATGTCCTATCTGATAGGCCTTACAAGTCACAGAGTGTCTGGACAAGGGAAACTGCCTCCGCTCAGAAAGGAGCTATTATTAGTTTCTTCCTCAGAATCATTTCAGACAGGTTGTCACCCTAAAAATGAACAAGAAGGATAGCCCCCACACACACAAATGTTTAATTACCTTGTGCCAGTCATTGATCCACTTCCATAGAAATCCACTTCCACAGAAATCCAAATCCACTTCCGGTGTTGTGTGGTTTTGCTGCAGGTCTTCATGGATGGGAAACACTGTCACCACCGATAAATTTACGATAATCGATCATTTTAATAAGCAGTTTTCTTCGGCTGGCCATGCTTTCCACCTGGCTACTACCCCGGCCAACATCTCAGCACCCCCTGCAGCAACTCAGCACCCCCTCAGCACCCCCTGCAGCTTTGGCTTTATCACCAAAGCCCCAAATACTACCCACCACTGCGACCTGTACGCTCTCGTTGGCTGGCCCTCACTACATTTCCGTCGCCAAACCCACTGGCTCCAGGTCATCTATAAGACTTTGCTAGGTAAAGCCCCACCTTATCTCAGCTCACTGGTCACCATAGCAACACCCACCCATAGCACACACTCCAGCAGGTATATCTCACTGGTCATCCCCAAAGCCAACACTTACTTTGGCCACCTTTCCTTACAGTTCTCTGCTGCCAATGACTGGAACGAATTGCAAAAATCTCTGAAGCTGGAGTCTTATATCTCCCTCTCTAACTTTAAGCATCAGCTGTCAGAGCAGCTTACCGATCACTGTACCTGTACACAGCCAATCTGTAAATAGCACACCCAGCTACCTCATCTCCATATTATTACTTACCCTCTTGCTCTTTTGCACCCCAGTATCTCTACTTGCACATCATCCTCTGCACATCTATCACTCCAGTATTAATGCTAAATTGTAATTATTTCGCCTCTAGGGCCTATTTATTGCCTACCTCTCTACTCTTCTACATTTTCACACACTGTACATAGATTTCTCTATTTTTATTTTATTTTGTGTTATTGACTGCACGTTTGTCTATGTGTAACTCTGTGTTGTTGTTTTTGTCACACTGCTTTGCTTTATCTTGGCCAGGTCGCAGTTGTAAATGAGAACTTGTTCTCAACTGGCCTA
>NC_074686.1:33812505-33850005 GCF_029448725.1 Salvelinus fontinalis | reverse complement strand
GACCTACTCTCACCTGTCATAAACCATTAGCACCCTTTTAACAGGTAGCCTACATTCTCATTAGCTAGGCTATTACACACTTGACATTGCAGTGGCAAATACTTAACAAAAAAAAACCAAAGCCATACTTTGCATGAACATAACATTTTATAACATCCCCGAAACGGGAGAAACCAATTCAAGAGAGGCGTGCAACTTGTGGCTAAAACCGTGAACATTACTGGCCCGCACTCAAATAGGGAAGCCAGATCATAGAGGTGGTGAGTAGAACAGGTTGACGATCCTGTGGACATTTGAGCTACCATTGGCACTGTATTTAGAATGTATTGGTAGTTAGTTTATTGTAAGCCCATAGTGTCTATGTACAGTAGCTCAATCGGTTTGTGTACTGTCTATGTAGCTATATCGGTTTATGTAGTGTCTATGTACAGTAGCTCTATCGGTTTATGTAGTGTCTATGTAGCTATATCGGTTTATGTAGTTTCTATGTAGCTATATTGGTTTATGTAGTGTCTATGTAGCTATATCGGTTTATGTAGTGTCTATGTAGCTCTATCGGTTTATGTAGTGTCTATGTAGCTATATCGTTTTATGTAGTTTCTATGTAGCTATATCGGTTTATGTAGTGTCTATGTAGCTATATCGGTTTATGTAGTGTCTATGTAGCTATATCGGTTTATGTAGTGTCTATGTAGCTCTATCGGTTTATGTAGTGTCTATAGCTATATCGGTTTATGTAGTGTCTATGTAGTTATATCGGTTTATGTAGTGTCTATGTAGCTATATCGGTTTATGTAGTGTCTATGTAGCTATATCGGTTTTTGTAGTGTCTATGTAGCTCTATCGGTTTATGTAGTGGCTATGTAGCTATATCGGTTTATGTAGTGTCTATGTAGCTATATCGGTTTATGTAGTGTCTATGTAGCTCTATCGGTTTATGTAGTGTCTATAGCTATATCGGTTTATGTAGTGTCTATGTAGTTATATCGGTTTATGTAGTGTCTATGTAGCTATATCGGTTTATGTAGTGTCTATGTAGCTATATCGGTTTTTGTAGTGTCTATGTAGCTCTATCGGTTTATGTAGTGGCTATGTAGCTATATCGGTTTATGTAGTTTCTATGTAGCTATATCGGTTTATGTAGTGTCTATGTAGCTATATCGGTTTATGTAGTGTCTATGTAGCTCTATCGGTTTATGTAGTGTCTATAGCTATATCTGTTTATGTAGTGTCTATGTAGCTATATCGGTTTATGTAGTGTCTATGTAGCTATATCGGTTTATGTAGTGTCTATGTAGCTATATCGGTTTATGTCATGTCTATGTAGCTATATCGGTTTATGTAGTGTCTATGTAGCTATATCGGTTTATGTAGTGTCTATGTAGCTATATCGGTTTATGTAGTGTCTGTAGCAATATCGGTTTATGTAGAGTCTGTAGCTATATCGGTTTATGTAGTGTCTATGTAGCTATATCGGTTTATGTAGTGGCTATGTAGCAATATCGGTTTATGTAGTGTCTATGGAGCTATATCGGTTTATGTAGTGTCTATGTAGCTATATCGGTTTATGTAGAGTCTATGTAGCTCTATCTGTTTATGTCATGTCTATGAAGCTTTCTCTGTTTATGTAGAGTCTATGTAGCTCTATCTGTTTAATGTGGTTGTTGTCATCTATGTCATGTTGTCTGTAAATGTTGATGGTTTAATAGTATCTTTAACTCAGTGATCTTTAATGCGAGACATTTCTCTTTAAGGCCTAATAAATGAACTAAAGTGAACTCTTATCTCCGCAGATCTATGACGGTAAAGACAGCACTGCTCATGTCCTGGGGGCGTTTACAGGCTCAGCCATGCTGGGTCTCACCCTCATCAGTACCTCAAACAACCTGTGGCTGGAGTTCTACTCTGACCCGGAGTCCACCGGAGAGGGCTTCAAGCTGGTCTACTCTAGTAAGTTACCAACCAGTCTTCAAGCTGGTCGTACTCTAGTAAATTACCAACCAGTCTTCAAGCTGGTCTGCTCTAGTAAGTTACCAACCAGTCATCAAGCTGGTCGTACTCTAGTAAATTACTAACTAGTCGTAGAGCTGGTCGTATTCTAGTAAGTTACCAACCAGTCTTCAAGCTGGTCGACTCTAGTAAGTTACCAACCCGTCTTCAAGCTGGTCGACTCCAGTAAGTTACCAACCAGTCTTCAAGCTGGTCGACTCCAGTAAGTTACCAACCCGTCTTCAAGCTGGTCGTACTCTAGTAAGTTACCAACCAGTCTTCAAGCTGGTCGACTCTAGTAAGTTTCCAACCAGTCTTCAAGCTGGTCGTACTCTAGTAAGTTACCAACCAGTCTTCAAGCTGGTCGACTCCAGTAAGTTACCAACCAGTCTTCAAGCTGGTCGACTCCAGTAAGTTACCAACCAGTCTTCAAGCTGGTCGACTCTAGTAAGTTACCAACCAGTCTTCAAGCTGGTCGACTCCAGTAAGTTACCAACCAGTCTTCAAGCTGGTCGACTCCAGTAAGTTACCAACCAGTCTTCAAGCTGGTCGACTAGTCGTAGAGCAGTGGTTCTGGAAACACTTACTATAATAACTTTATTTTTTTGTAATATATTATTTCATTTGTACAGATTTAATTAAAAAATAACACCAACTTCACATTTCCACAGAGTTCCACAAAAATAAACACGACGTTGACTAATAATTACTGCACAAGAGTAAAAATAAACACACAATCTCAAAGACTAATGAATATGAATAATAAGTATAGTAGCTTTAATTTACACTCAATTATAAGGTGTGTTTGCTGAACATTTGTAAATTGTTTGCAAATTGTAAAACATTAGCTATAAATGATCTACTAATGGCTTATTATTGAAAGTTAATATAAAATGTTACCTTGGTTCTTAATGATCCAGACTGGGATAGGGGTCATCCTATGATTGATTACCCAGACACACTGATTTAGATAGGACCCTAATAAAAGGCTTGGAGTGGGAGTGGGACATGGCCTTTATTCCCTATGTGAAAGTAGCTCGTCATATGATGTGTTATGAGATGTTATCTTTGTCATGATTCCGCATCACATTGATATTTATAAGGAATAGAGTAAAAGTGTAGGTGTTTGTTGTTCACTTTAGATATACACTGAGTAGACAAAACATTAGGAACACCAAGTTCACATAATTGGAGTAAAATACTTAGGCTTCTACTTCCAGCTTATACATTTAACGGACACAGTATCCATCCAGTTTTGCCAGAAACACTGAGTAGACAAAACATTATGAACACCTGCTCTTTCCATGACACAGACTGACCAGGTGAATCCAGATGAAAGCTGTGATCCCTTATTGATGTCAGTTGTTAAATTCACTTTAATCAGTGTAGATGAAGGGGAGGAGACAGTTTAAATAAGGATTTTTAAGCCTTGAGACTATTGTGACATGGGTTGTGTATGTGTGCCATTCAGATGGTAAATGGGAAAGACAAAATATTTAATTGCCTTTGAACAGGGTATGGTAGTAGGTGCCAGGTACACCGGTTTGTGTCAAGAACTGCAAATGCTGCTGGGCTTTTCACGTTCAACAGTTTCCTGTGTGTAGCGAGAATGATCCCCCAACCCAAAGGACATCCAGCCAACTTGACACAACTGTGGGAAGCATTGGAGTCAACATGAGCCAGCATCCCTGTGGAACGCTTTCAACACCTTGTAGAGTCCACGCTCCGACGAATTGAGGCTGGTGATCCTAATGTTTGGTATACCACTCGTATCAGTCTCTCCCGTCTCTCCATCTGCGTTGTAAAACAATTAGGAGTTAAAGGGTATTAGAATGCTTTTGACAGCCTGGAGTGGATTTCAAGGGATTAAACCACAGCTTGGTCCAAGGTAGTATCAATTACCTGAAACAGAGCCACTACGCTGGTCTTTGTTGACCTCGTCCTAGCCCCCCGTACAAAATCCGACTTTGTATTAGCACAGACGTTAAAAAAATGTGTTGCACTAGCTAGTAGCTAGCCTGTGTAACATTCAGCAGGGTGTTAGTTCTGACAGAGATTAAAAAAAAAAAAAAAAGATTAACCCCCTGGTGGGCTATCTCATTTGAAATCTATAAAATCTGTGTCTGGTGGGAGAATTCATTCCACCTTCAGGATTAGCTGTTTGATTGCATAAGAAAGGTCATTGGAAGCCCAGAGCCAAGTCTCACAATGGCACCCTATTTTCTACATAGTGCTCTACTTTTGACCAGAGCCCTATGGGTTACTCTATGAGCTCTGGTCAGAAGTAGTGCACTATATAGAGAATAGGGTGCCATTTGGCACGTGAAGTAGGTGGCGAGGCCAACACTGTTCAGCCCCCACCATGTCATTTAAAGCACAGACGAAGACATGTTGAGGAAATGGAAGAAGGGGGGTTTTAACAAAGAAAAAGGACTCAGCCAAGTCTTTTCACCACCCAAACGTTTGCTCCTGGTTCCATGCTAGGAGACAATGACCTGAAATCAACGTAATCAACATTTATGTACACTACATATATGTTTAAATTCCGGTCTCTGACATTTTTCTGTTATTTCATTTTTTAACTTTCTGATTGGGTGTATTGTTATTGTATTACTACATATTAACGTATGGATAATGTGTGTATTGTTATTGTATTACTAGATATTAACGTATGGATAATGTGTGTAATGTTATTGTATTACTACATATTAACGTATGGATGATGTGTGTATTGTTATTGTATTACTAGATATTACTGCTATGTTGGAGCTAGAAACATAAGCATTTTGCTACACCAGCAATAGCATCTGCCAATCTGTGCACGAGACAAATAAACATTGATTTGATTTGAATGTGTAATCATTATGCTAGGTGAAAATTGCCACCGTTAATCAGTCCCAACACCCTCCTGCCTCAGCCAGACGCTATGTTAAGGTCAGTCATGGCAACTGTTTTTTTTCTCAGGTTATAGAGCATTGCCGTCATGGTGACTGTTTTTTTCTAAGGTTATAGAGCATTGCCGTCATGGTGACTGTTTTTTTCTCAGGGTATAGAGCATTGCCGTCATGGCGACTGTTTTTTTCTCAGGGTATAGAGCATTGCCGTCATGGCGACTGTTTTTTTCTCAGGGTATAGAGCATTGCCGTCATGGTGACTGTTTTTTTCTCAGGGTATAGAGCATTGCCGTCATGGTGACTGTTTTTTTCTCAGGTTATAGAGCATTGCCGTCATGGTGACTGTTTTTTTCAGGTTATAGAGCATTGCCGTCATGGTGACTGTTTTTCTCAGGGTATAGAGCATTGCCGTCATGGTGACTGTTTTTCTCAGGGTATAGAGCATTGCCGTCATGGTGACTGTTTTTCTCAGGGTATAGAGCATTGCCGTCATGGTGACTGTTTTTCTCAGGGTATAGAGCATTGCCGTCATGGTGACTGTTTTTCTCAGGTTATAGAGCATTGCCGTCATGGTGACTGTTTTTTCTCAGGGTATAGAGCATTGCCGTCATGGTGACTGTTTTTCTCAGGTTATAGAGCATTGCCGTCATGGTGACTGTTTTTCTCAGGTTATAGAGCATTGTCGTCATGGCGACTGTTTTTTTCTCAGGTTATAGAGCATTGCCGTCATGGCGACTGTTTTTTTCTCAGGGTATAGAGCATTGCCGTAATGGCGACTGTTTTTTTCTCAGGGTATAGAGCATTGCCGTCATGGCGACTGTTTTTTTCTCAGGGTATAGAGCATTGCTGTCATGGCGACTGTTTTTTTCTCAGGGTATAGAGCATTGCCGTAATGGCGACTGTTTTTTTCTCAGGGTATAGAGCATTGCCGTCATGGCGACTGTTTTTTTCTCAGGGTATAGAGCATTGCCGTCATGGCGACTGTTTTTTTCTAAGGTTATAGAGCATTGCCGTCATGGCGACTGTTTTTTTCTCAGGTTATAGAGCATTGTCGTCATGGTGACTGCTCAGTAGTCTATGAGTGTCGTGTCAAACACTATGTTCAGGCTCTACACTTAATTGGAGGCAAATGGAACTGGGTGCTATGCATTTATGTGGGGTTTGTATTTTGAAAGGTAGCTGTCATTGTGATGAGGAGAGGTCAGAGGGATGTGTCTCGTTTTAGCTTGGCTGCGTCCTTAATATCACAGTGCAGAGTTCAAACCAGCAAATAGGAAATTGTCAGCTGCTAAAATGTGGGGTGGCACTTTGAAAGACAAGGAAAAAGAACAGCATAATTATGTCTGTCCTACTTCTCTCAGTTGGCTGTGTAATTATGACGGCGTGCCAAACGGAAACGATTAGGAGAAGATAATAACAGGAAGTGTCTATGACAGAAAGCCGGCCCATGCTCCTCCTGTACCGACCGAGAGTTCTAGACAAATTAACCATGCGCTTAATCCTAATTGTTCTGCCTGCTTAGTACAGGCCCTATCCCTGCCTCCGGGCCCAGTGGGATCCTCAAGCCGGAATGACTAAAGCTAATGACCACCATAACTTACATTCTCTCTTTTCTGAGGCCCTAATGACATAGGGAAAGGGTCAGTTGTCCAACCGAATGTATTCCACTGAAATGTGTCTTCTACATTTAACCCAACCCCTTTGAATCAGAGAGGTGCGGGGAGCTGCCTTAATCGACATCCACGTCTTCGGCGCCCCGCGAACAGTGGATTAACTGCCTTGCTCAGGGGCAAAATTACAGATTTTTACCTTGTCAGCTCGAGGATTCGATCCGGTTACTGGCCCAAAGCTATAACCACTAGGCTACCTGCCGCCCCATGTACATGCAATGCAAGCAGCACGGAAATAACTCAAAATGACAGATTGGAAAATTAAGAGAGGATGCCAAAAACGGTGTGGCTAAATCATATGCCTCCATGTCTGTGTGCCTGTATCCAGCCTGGCGGAGGTGATTTGTGTTAACATCACATATCTGGTTTTCAAGAAGTATTTCAAAGTAAAGCTTGATTGACCTCGCCAGACGTAATAAGATGGAACCAATGGAGTAGCCCCTAAAAGTGCAAGCCCCACCCATGTGGAACTTTAGGCAACGAAATGCTCCAATCCTTTTTTAACCCGGAGTTGTGGCTTTGTGACCTCGTCCTACACTGCCAGAAGGAGGAGGATACTCCCAAGCATGTTGACTCTTCATGTTTCTTCTTTCTAGGGAGTTTTCCCCCGGGGCCACTGTGGTTCTGCTTGTTCTCTGGGGTCAAGTTGCTGTAGCAGAGCCCTTTGTGACTTTGATTGATTTTCTTCTCTATCTCTTTCTCTCTCTCTCTCCCTCCCTCTCTCCTTCAATTCAACCCCCCCCCCCCCCTCCCAACCACCCTTTCCCCTCCCTCCTCCAGGCTTTGAGCTGTCCCACTGCGAAGACCCTGGGGTGCCCCAGTTTGGCTTCAAGGTCAACGACCAGGGACATTTCTCTGGCAGCACCATCACCTACAGGTGTAACCCTGGTTACACCCTGCACGGCAGCGGAGTGCTCAAGTGTATGACCGGAGAGAGACGCGCCTGGGACAACCCCCTGCCCTCTTGCATTGGTAAGGCAACAGAGTCAAAAAGGAGTGTGCATATGACTGGTAAAAGCCATATGATCAGGATTAACTGTTGACTCTAAGCACAGCGGATTGGTAGACGGCTCTCCATCTATTTTCAACTACTGTTAACCCAGTTAACCTAGCAGTACAGTACTGCAGCACAAGCCTTCTCTCTTCGTGTCACGTTAACCACAGAAGAAAACGTTACCACAGCTCCCTCCCATTTGTCATAATGATCTAAGCTGCAGCCCATGCACCTCCTACTCTGCATACTGTACTGACCAGGCTAGGGGAGTGCAGACCAGACCAGGCAGAGCTCCTGCAGGTCATTGTTATGCTACAGTAGAACAACCATCACTGCAGTCTGCAGCTGTATAATGTTAGTTAATCCAGCTGGTTTAATTCAGCCTTATGTTGCATTATATCTTCTTAATTGAACTTTGTCAAACAATTTGCTGTGTTTTGCATTTCTTAAAGTGAATAGCATTTTATTTTTTTTATTTTGAGTTTGTAATATCTTGGGAAGATGTGTATATGTGAGAGTTGAATTCAACTAGCCAATACAGGAGCAACAACGGCTCAGCCGCTGTCGCGCCCTGACTTTAGTTATATTTGCTTTCTTTATTATTTGGTTAGGTCAGGGTGTGACAAGGGGTGGTTTGTTTAGTTTTTGTATTGTCTAGGGGTTTTGTCTTGTCTAGGGTTTTTTGTTATCTATGGGGATTTTGTATTATCTATGGGTTTTTGTCTTGTCTAGGGTTTTTGTTTTCTATGGGGATTTTGTATTATCTAGGGGTTGTAGGTTGATGGTGGCCTGGATGGGTTCCCAATCAGAGACAGCTGTTTATCGTTGTCTCTGATTGGGGAGCCTATTTAGGTTGCCATTTTTCATGTTGGTTTGGTGGGTAGTTGTCCATGTTTAGTTGCCTGTGAGCACTACGTTGGCTTCCCGTTTCGGTTGTTAGTTTGTTAAGTGTTCTTCGTTGTATTAAAAGATGTATTCCAATCGCGCTGCACCTTGGTCCACTCCTTTAAATGGTCGTGACAGCCGCGAAGTGGTAGGCCAAACAAGCTCACAGAACGGGACCGCCGAGTGCTGAAGCGTGTCCTCGGTTGCAATACTCACTACCGAGTTCCAAACTGCCTCTGGAAGCATCGTCAGCACAATAACTGTTTGTCGGGAGCTTCATGAAATGGGTTTCCATAGCTGAGCAGCCGCATACAAGCCTAAGATCACCATGTGCAATGGCAAGCGTCGGCTGGAGTGGTGTAAAACTCGCCGCCATTGGAGCAGTGGAAATGCGTTCACTCGAGTGATGAATCACACTTCACCATCTGGCAGTGCGACGGACAAATCTGGGTTTGGCGGATGCCAGGAGAACGCTACCTGCCCCAATGCATAGTGACAACTGTAAAGTTTGGTGGAGGAGGAATAATGGTCTGGGGGTGTTTTTCGTGTTTCAGGCTAGAACCCTTAGTTCCAGTGAAGGGGAATCTTAATGACTACAGCATACAATGAGATTCTAGATGATTCTGTGCTTCCAACTTTGTGGCAACAGTTTGGGGAAGCCCTTTCCTGTTTCAACGTGACAATGCCCCCATGCACACAGCAAGGTCCATACAGAAATGGTTTGTCGAGATAGGTGTGGAAGAACTTGACTGGCCTGCACAGAGCCCTGACCTCAAACCCATCGAACACCTTTGTGATAAATTGGAACGCTGACTGCGAGCCAGGCCTATATCGGCCAACATCAGTGTCCGACCTCGCTAATCCTGTTGTGTCTGAATGGAAGCAAGTCCCCGCAGACAATGTTACAACATCTAGTGGAAAGCCTTCCCAGAAATAGTGGGGGCTGTTATAGCAGCAAAGGGGGGAACAACTCCATATTCATGTCCATGATTTTGGAATGAGATGTTTGACAAACAGGTGTCCATATACTTTTGCTCATGTATTGTAAACGCAAACAAGAGGCAGGAGATCTATTACATCAAAGTCTGGCATCCCCTGGTTTTAAGCTAGTAAATGACTTACAGTGGATACAGCACGTTGTTTCACAAATACTATTCAGAATATCCAACCCAAACCCGTAGATAAAAACCTGTCATGGGGTTGTTTTGCAGGCTAGAGAAAACATGCCATATCAACTGAATATCAGTACAGTGCTCCAAGCAGGACACATTTAGCATTGTGTCAGTGTCCGTCAACGGGATTGGACGATTAAGTGGGCAACAGCAAGTTACAGTCTGCTATCTCTCTTTTCTGTTGATTTTAGATTTGTAAGTGGCCAATCAGATGTGATTGAGCACCTCTGAGAAGCCAATGATGTGTGATTGAACATTTGCCTTGTGAGGAATGAGCTCCATAGGATGTTGGTTAAGACTAGAGGGAGGAAGCGAGATGGGGACCTCTCTCTCTCTCCCTCTCTCCGGTATCTAAAAACGTCTCTAATGTAGAGAATAAATCAATAGCGATCTGAACCTTGTTATTCAAGCTTCATTGAACTGTGCATCCATTGTTTGTCATGGAGACGGATTATGCAAATGAAGCTGCTGAAAGAAAACGCAGATGTGGGCTCCATTAATAATAAAGCCCAAACGTCCTGAAGTCAACCAGGCCAGTTTTTCTGGAGGAGGGAGAGAGAGTGAATGAGAAAGAGAGACAGAGCGTGAGAATGAGAGAGAGGGGCGGGGACAGGAGACAGAGAGTGAGAGAGAAAAAGACAGGAAGTGAGGAAGAGAGAGAGAGAGATGGTGGAAGGACAGAGAGTGAGAGAGAAAGATAGAGGCCACACTGGTCACACTGCCCCCACGGCACAATCACACTGCCCCCACAGCGCCATCACAGTGCCCCCACGGCACAACCACACTGCCCCCACAGGACCGTCACAGTGCCCCCACGGCACCCCCACACTGCCCCCACTGCACCCCCACTCTGCCTCCACTGCACCCTCACACTACCCCCACTGCACCGCCACTCTGCCCCCACTGCACCCCCACACTGCCCCCACTGCCCCGTCACACTGCCCCTACTGCACCCCCCCGTCACACTGCCCCCACTACACCCCCAACTGCCCCCACTGCACCACCACACAGCCCCCACTGCACCCCCACTCTGCCTCCACTGCACCCCCACACTACCCCCACTGCACCGCCACTCTGCCCCCACTGCACCCCCATACTGCCCCCACTGCCCCGTCACACTGCCCAACGGCACCGTCACACTACCCCCACTGCACCCCCACACTGCCCCCACTGCACCACCACACTGCCCCCACTGCCCCGTCACAATGCCTCCACGGCACCACCACACTGCCCCCACTGCCCCGTCACAATTCCCCCACGGCACCCCCACACTGCCCCCACTGCACCACCACACTGCCCCCACTGCCCCGTCACAATGCCCCCACGGCACCCCCACACTACCCCCACTGCACCGCCACTCTGCCCCCACTGCCCCGTCACAATGCCCCCACGGCACCCCCACACTACCCCCACTGCACCGCCACTCTGCCCCCACTGCCCCGTCACAATGCCCCCACGGCACCGCCACACTGCCCCCACTGCCCCATCACAATGCCCCCACGGCACCCCCACACTGCCCCCACTGCCCCGTCACAATGCCTCCACGGCACCCCCACACTGCCCCCACTGCCCCGTCACACTGCCCCCACGGCACGCCACACTGCCCCCACTGCACCGTCACAATGCCCCCACGGCACCGTCACACTGCCCCCACGGCACGCCACACTGCCCCGTCACACTGCCCCCACGGCACCGGCACAATGTCCCCACGGAACCGCCACACTGCCCCCACGGCACTGCCACACTGCCCCCACTGCACCGCCACACTGTAAGAGCTGGTTTTGAGCTGGTTGCTTATCTTACTGACAGCCCTACGGAACCCGGTCAAAGCAGTGCATTGCATAGGGAACAGGGTAACATTAGAGACTCTTTCCAGCAGTCTGCATCTTGTGAGATGATCTATTACTGAGATGATTTATTGAGATGAATCACACGGCAAGGCTTCCCATTCGCATGAAGAGCGGTAGACATGTTACATTTGTTTGCCAGCCAGCCACTAATTATTTCCCCTCAGCTGGGTGTGTGTGTGTGTGTGTGCGTGTGTGCGTGTGTGTGTGTGTGTGTGTGTGTGTGTGTGTGTGTGTGTGTGTGTGTGTGTGTGTGTGTGTGTGTGTGTGTGTGTGTGTGTGTGTGTGTGTGTGTGTGTGTGTGTGTGTGTGTGTGTGTGTGTGTGTGTGTGTGTGTGTGTTGCGTGCGTGCGTGCGTGCTTGTAACTGTGTTCCTGTCCATGGATACCTCCAGCCGAATACAGCATATATTTAGATTTTTGAATATACGTCACTGCAAAACTGCTACAGTCCTTTTATTTCTCTCCATAGCTAGATATCTATCATGTTCTGATTATATTTCTATGGTCTCTCCATAGCTAAATATCTATCATGTTCTGATTATATTTCTATGGTCTCTCCATAGCTAGATATCTATCATGTTCTGATTATATTTCTATGGTCTCTCCATAGCTAGATATCTATCATGTTCTGATTATACTTCTATGGTCTCTCCATAGCTAGATATCTATCATGTTCTGATTATATGTATGTGGTCTCTCCTTATAGCTGAATGTGGAGGAAAGTTCACAGGCGAGTCGTCAGGGCGTATACTGTCCCCAGGATACCCGTTCCCTTACGACAACAACCTCCGTTGCACCTGGATCATTGAGGTGGACTCTGGCAACATCGTAAGGTACTACCGATAATGAATTAGTATTCATCAAGTATCCTCCTTTTCATGTATTGTCCTCTCATGTCTCATCTCTGTGCATTTCAACAGCCAAGCAAAGGCCCTGCCAAGGTTGTCTTGTTATATCTGTCTAGCAAAAGTACAAGGCTTACAGCTCTCTCTCACACTCACACACACATACACTGACAGTTGCTCTGGATAAAAGTGTCTGCTAAATGACTTTGATGGAAAAGTGAATACACTTTCATGGCTTTGAAAAAGCTAGCATCTCGTCCAGAAAGCAAACATTGTCCAGTGCATCAGTATATCAAATCGAATGTTATTTGTCACACGCGGCGAATACAACATGCATACATACGAGCCCTTAACCAATAATGTTGAGTTTTAAAAAGTAAGTACGAAAAATTTGCTAAATAAACAAAATAAAAATTTGTAACACAATAAAAATAACAGAGTAGCAGCAGCGCAAGTGAAGAGTGTGAAGGAATGTGTGTGTGTGTGTGTGTGTGTGTGTGTGTGTGTGTGTGTGTGTGTGTGTGTGTGTGTGTGTGTGTGTGTGTGTGTGTGTGTGTGTGTGTGTGTGTGTGTGTGTGTGTGTGTGTGTGTGTGTGTGTGTTGGCATGTCAGTGTAGTATGTGTGAGTGTGTTGGCATGTCAGTGTAGTATGTGTGTGTGTGTGTGTTGGCATGTCAGTGTAGTATGTGTGTGTGTGTTGGCATGTCAGTGTAGTATGTGTGTGTGTGTTGGCATGTCAGTGTAGTATGTGTGTGTGTGTTGGCATGTCAGTGTAGTATGTGTGTGTGTGTTGGCATGTCAGTGTAGTATGTGTGTGTGTGTTGGCATGTCAGTGTAGTATGTGTGAGTGTGTGGTCAGAGTCCAGTGAGTGTACATCCCGAGCCCATGAAATAAAAAAATTAAACATAAAATATGGGGGTCAATGTAAATAGTCTGGGTGGCCATTTAATTAACTGTTCAGTAGTCTTTTTATCCCAGACTTTGCGCTCGCTCCGGTACCGCTGTAACTGTTCAGTAGTCTTTTTATCCCAGACTTTGCGCTCCGGTACCGCTGTAACTGTTCAGCAGTCTTTTCATCCCAGACTTTGCGCTCCGGTACCGCTGTAACTGTTCAGCAGTCTTTTCATCCCAGACTTTGCGCTCCGGTACCGCTGTAACTGTTCAGCAGTCTTTTCATCCCAGACTTTGCGCTCCGGTACCGCTGTAACTGTTCAGCAGTCTTTTTATCCCAGACTTTGCGCTCCGGTACCGCTGTAACTGTTCAGCAGTCTTTTCATCCCAGACTTTGCGCTCCGGTACCGCTGTAACTGTTCAGCAGTCTTTTCATCCCAGACTTTGCGCTCCGGTACCGCTGTAACTGTTCAGCAGTCTTTTTATCCCAGACTTTGCGCTCCTGTACCGCTGGCCTACAGTAGCAGAGAGAGCAGTCTATGACTTGGGTGGCTGGAATCTTTGACAGTTTTTAGGGCCTTCCTCTGTGTCACGTTCTGACCTTAGTTCCTTTTTTATGTCTCCTTTTTGGTTTGGTCACGGCGTGACTTGGGGTGGGCATTCTAGGTTTTGTTCTAGGTTTTGCATTTCTGTGTTTGGCCTGGTATGGTTCCCAATCAGAGGCAGCTGTCAATCGTTGTCTCTGCTTGAGAACCATACTTAGGTAGCCTTTTCCCAGCTGTGTTTGTCGGTAGTTGTTTCCTGTTTTGTGTTTTATCACCTGATAGGACAGTTTCGTTTATTCATGTTTTCTCCTGTGTTATTTTTGTGTTCAGTTTAATAAATTTAACATGGACACTTACCACGCTGCATTTTGGTCCGATCCTTCATATTCCTCGTCAGAAGAAGAAGAAAATTGTTACACTCTGACACCGCCTGGTATAGAGGTCCTGCATGGCAGGGAGCTCGGCCCCAGTGATGTACTGGGCCGTATGCACTACCGTCTGTAGCGCATTGCGGTCGGGTGCCGAGCAGTTGCCATACCAATCCGTGAGGCAACCAGTCTGGATGCTCTCGATGGTGCAGCTGTAGAACTTTTTGACAATCTGGGGTTCCATACAAAATCTTTTCAGTCTCCTGAGGTGGAAGAGGCATTGTCGTGCCCTCATCACGACTGTGTTGGTGTGTTTAACCCATCTCTGTGTTGGTGTGTTTAACCCATCTCTGTGTTGGTGTGTTTAGCCCATCTCTGTGTTGGTGTGTTTAACCCATCTCTGTGTTGGTGTGTTTAACCCATCTCTGTGTTGGCGTGTTTAACCCATCTCTGTGTTGGTGTGTTTAGCCCATCTCTGTGTTGGTGTGTTTAACCCATCTCTGTGTTGGTGTGTTTAGCCCATCTCTGTGTTGGTGTGTTTAACCCATCTCTGTGTTGGTGTGTTTAACCCATCTCTGTGTTGGCGTGTTTAACCCATCTCTGTGTTGGTGTGTTTAACCCATCTCTGTGTTGTTGTGTTTAACCCATCTCTGTGTCGGTGTGTTTAACCCATCTCTGTGTCGGTGTGTTTAACCCATCTCTGTGTTGGTGTGTTTAACCCATCTCTGTGTTGGTGTGTTTAACCCATCTCTGTGTTGGTGTGTTTAACCCATCTCTGTGTTGGCGTGTTTAACCCATCTCTGTGTTGGCGTGTTTAACCCATCTCTGTGTTGGTGTGTTTAACCCATCTCTGTGTTGGTGTGTTTAACCCATCTCTGTGTTGGTGTGTTTAACCCATCTCTGTGTTGGTGTGTTTAACCCATCTCTGTGTTGGTGTGTTTAACCCATCTCTGTGTTGGCGTGTTTAACCCATCTCTGTGTTGGCGTGTTTAACCCATCTCTGTGTTGGCGTGTTTAACCCATCTCTGTGTTGGCGTGTTTAACCCATCTCTGTGTTGGTGTGTTTAACCCATCTCTGGGTTGGTGTGTTTAACCCATCTCTGGGTTGGCGTGTTTAACCCATCTCTGTGTTGGCGTGTTTAACCCATCTCTGTGTTGGTGTGTTTAACCCATCTCTGTGTTGGTGTGTTTAACCCATCTCTGTGTTGGTGTGTTTAACCCATCTCTGTGTTGGCGTGTTTAACCCATCTCTGTGTTGGTGTGTTTAACCCATCTCTGTGTTGGTGTGTTTAACCCATCTCTGGGTTGGCGTGTTTAACCCATCTCTGTGTTGGTGTGTTTAACCCATCTCTGTGTTGGTGTGTTTAGCCCATCTCTGTGTTGGTGTGTTTAACCCATCTCTGTGTTGGTGTGTTTAACCCATCTCTGTGTTGGTGTGTTTAGCCCATCTCTGTGTTGGCGTGTTTAACCCATCTCTGTGTTGGTGTGTTTAGTTGGCGTGTTTAACCCATCTCTGTGTTGGTGTGTTTAACCCATCTCTGTGTTGGTGTGTTTAACCCATCTCTGTGTTGGTGTGTTTAACCCAGCTCTGTGTTGGTGTGTTTAACCCATCTCTGTGTTGGTGTGTTTAATCCATCTCTGTGTTGGTGTGTTTAACCCATCTCTGTGTTGGTGTGTTTAACCCATCTCTGTGTTGGTGTGTTTAACCCATCTCTGTGTTGTGCACACCAATGAACTTGAAGCTCTCAACCTTCTCCACTACAGCCCTGTCTATTCACATTATCTTGCCGACCTGTACCGTCCATTTTCCGCAACTACGATAGATTGGTAACCAGGCCAACGCGGTCAGATCAGCTTGGCTCTGTTGGGCTCAGCTCAGTGGTGTGACAGGAGTACCTCTGTGCTCTCTCCAGTATAGTCTAGAGATGCCAGATCCCTCTTTGTTTTCAGTCTGAGAGCCCAGGCCTAGGCAGTCTAATGAGACTCAAATGCTCAATCATACATTCAATTATTAGTATTGTATAGAGCCGGAACCGTGTCACCTTGGAGGCAAACAATTTGTCCTGTTCCAACTCCCAGTGGCGCAGCTCGTTTGAAATCATATTTTTATTCATGACTTTCTTTATTTTCTGCCACTGATGTCATGATCAGCACTGTCTGCTGAATGGAAGGAGTGTTATGACCACGAGCACCAATTACTGGCCTAGTTTTCTGACTTATTGCTCCTTTTTTTCTCTCTCTAAAGCATCATTATACCGAGCCAGGAACCTCGGTCTGGCATCACAACAGGACTTTATGTTGTGTTGTATCTATTTTCCATGAAAAAGATGAACGTAGTTTGGCCTTCAGCTGAGTGCGTGCATAAAAAAAGGAGAATGATAAAAACCAGAAGAAATAAACACATACCCTTAAATGTGGCATACTATATCAATATCAATGCTGAACCAATACTATATCAATATCAATGTAGTATCAATACTATATCAATATCAATGCTGAACCAATACTATATCAATATCAATGTAGTATCAATACTATATCAATATCAATGTAGTATCAATACTATATCAATATCAATGCTGAACCAATACTGTATCAATATCAATGTAGTATCAATACTATATCAATATCAATGCTGAACCAATACTGTATCAATATCAATGCTGAACCAATACTATATCAATATCAATGTAGTATCAATACTGTATCAATACTAATGCTAAACCAATACTGTATCAATATCAATGCTGAACCAATACTGTATCAATACTAATGCTAAACCAATACTGTATCAATATCAATGTAGTATCAATACTGTATCAATACTAATGCTAAACCAATACTGTATCAATATCAATGTAGTATCAATACTGTATCAATACTAATGCTAAACCAATACTGTATCAATATCACTGCAGAACCAATACAAATCAAATCCAATTTTATTTTTCACATACACATGGTTAGCAGATGTTATTAATGCCAGTGTAGTGAAATGCTTGTGCTTCTAGTTCCGACAATGCAGTAATAACCAACGAGTAATCTAACCTAACAATTTCACAGCTACTACCTGCTGTGCCTTCTTCACCACGCTGTCTGTGTGGGTTGACCAATTCAGTTTGTCCGTGATGTGTACGCCGAGGAACTTAAAACATACTACTCTCTCCACTACTGTCCCGTCGATGTGGATAGGGGGGTGCTCCCTCTGCTGTTTCCTGAAGTCCACGATCATCTCTTTTGTTTTGTTGACGTTGAGTGTGAGGTTATTTTCCTGACACCACACTCCGAGGGCCCTCACCTCCTCCCTGTAGGCCGTCTCGTCATTGTTGGTAATCAAGCCTACCACTGTAGTGTCGTCTGCAAACTTGATGATTGAGTTGGAGGCGTGCATGGCCACGCAGTCGTGGGTGGATAGGGAGTACAGGAGAGGGCTGAGAACGCACCCTTGTGGAGCCACAGTGTTGAGGATCAGCGGGGTGGAGATGTTGTTACCTACCCTGACTACCTGGGGGCGGCCCGTCAGGAAGTCCAGTACCCAGTTGCACAGGGCGGGGTCGAGACCCAGGGTCTCGAGCTTGATGACGAGCAGTACTAATATCAATGTAGAACCAGTACAGTACTAATATCAATGTAGAACCAATACAGTACTAATATCAATGTAGAACCAATACAGTACTAATATCAATGTAGAACCAGTAAAGTACTAATATCAATGTAGAACCAGTACAGTACTAATATCAATGTAGAACCAGTACAGTACTAATATCAATGTAGAACCAAAACAGTACTAATATCAATGTAGAACCAATACAGTACTAATATCAATGTAGAACCAGTACAGTACTAATATCAATGTAGAACCAATACAGTACTAATATCAATGTAGAACCAATACAGTACTAATATCAATGAAAAACAAACTGTGGTGTGTTTGTATAAGAGATTCAGTGATTTTACTTGATTTAAACCCCTTTTCCCTGTGAGGAGCAAAGGTCATCCACAAATGATCTCCTACGAACTCTGTTTTTGGGCATATTTCCCAAGTTCCATTATTACCTACCATTATTACTCTGTTATTCTGTGATTTATTGCAGGTAATTTATTGCAGCCTAGAGTTGCAAAATTCCACCAACTTTCTCAAAATTCCTGGGTTTTGCAGAAATCCTGGTGGGAGGTATTTTCCTGATTCCAGGAATCTTCCAACCAGGATTTATGAAAACAAAAATAGAATTTAGTGAAAGTTACCAAGAACTGGCATTTGCATCCAAACCTAAATGACAATGTTATACCTCCTCGTCCCTCAGTCTGCAGTTCCTGGCCTTCGACACAGAGGCGTCACATGACATCCTGAAGGTGTGGGACGGTCCTCCTGAGAATGAGATGGCCCTGAGGGAGGTGTCTGGCTCTCTGCTTCCCGAGGGGATACACAGCACCCTCAACCTGGTTACCATCCAGTTCGAGACTGACTTCTACATCAGCAAGTCCGGCTACGCTATCGAATTCTCAAGTGAGAAGTTTACTGTTTGTGAAAAGTCTTTGAAGTGTATATCTTCAAAAGCAAGGATACTAGCTGTGTCTGTTTCATACAGTCTGGTAGAGTGTACAGGTTTGGGTTATTCTCTGAAATGTTATTGGGCTCAGACATTGTTGGTTATGTGTTTTGAAGGTCGTTATGAAGGATACTGCAACACTCATTAAATGTCATGTCAACATAAAGGTGTTATGAATGTCTATGTATGTAATCTTCAAAGTGATTGCATAAAGCCCCTGCATAGATTTGATTCCCTCCCTGTGTTGTGCCTGCCAGGTTCGGTGGCCACCGCCTGCAGAGACCCGGGGGTCCCCATGAACGGCAGTCGTAACGGGGACGGACGAGAGCCGGGTGACACTGTCACCTTTCTCTGTGACCCTGGGTACGAGCTCCAGGGAGAGATGAAGATCACATGTATTCAAGTGGAGAACCGCTACTACTGGCAACCCAGCCCTCCTGTCTGCATAGGTGAGTGCTTCAATTACAGGTAGAGCCAGGGGGTTGTATTAAGGTGAGTACTAACAGGGACTCAGACCATGCTACTCATCCCCAGCCTCCTAGCCTGCTAATTAACATTTTGAATTAAGATCCCTGAGTGTTGCCAGAACCTGCTGGCACCAAGCAGCACTTGAGCTCTAGAGATGACTGACTGTCATCGCTCTCCAACCGTTTTGAACGAGGCAAAACATTAAATGAATATAAAATTAAATCCGAAGATCTCTCTCACTTTTCAGAGATAGTGTGCTTATAACGAAACCTCAAGGATTCTTGTCAACTCCTGATCACGGGTGTCTTGTTTTAATGTGGCTTTATAACGTCTGCTCTGTCAAAACTAACTACATCAGTTACTGTTATGGTTTAAAAATTCCGTTAACTTTCCCAAAAATTCCCAGGTTTTCCGGAAATCCTGTGATTCCGGGAATCTTTCAACCAGGATTTTCTGAGAACCTGGTAATTTTAGGAATGTTACCGGAATTTTGCAGCCCCAAACACCATTAAATCTCCACAGAATGACATGCATTTTTCCCTGTGGTATATAACAGAGACAGTTCATGAGTATCAGAGTCAGACAAGTACATGTTACCTTTTCTCACTTCTCTTCTTCTCTTTCAGCCCCCTGTGGAGGAAACTTGACTGGATCCAACGGCTTCATCCTGTCTCCCAACTTCCCCCACCCCTACCCCCACAGCAAGGACTGTGACTGGCTAATAGCTGTCAACTCGGACTATGTTCTATCGCTGGCCTTCGTCAGGTAATAGGTGCTAGTTTCCTACAAAGTGATTAAGGCCTACTCTCCCTATCAGTTCCACTGCATGCACATACACACACCACACACACACACACACACACACACACACACACACACACACACACACACACACACACACACACACACACACACACACACACACACACACACACAAACACACACACACTCTCTACACCGCCACCAAGGTGGACATTAATGGCCATTTTGTCACGACCAAGGGCGTGAGGTGATTATACAACGGTAACTGCTGACCGTTATCACTATTATATTAAGATGCAGTTCATGTCTTAGGCGGGTAATTAGCTACCCCAGCTGGACTTCCATGCTCACTTTGTCAGTAATGAACCCATAGTTGGCCTTCCTCAGCTCCCCACTTTAAGGTGCTGTATCAAGACGTCCCAGCCTATGTTGACTGATGCAGACACTTAATGGAAGTCAAAAAGAAGAACTTGTGTTTCACACCTAAATAGTCCCGTTAATTGCGTCCATTTTTCATTTCACCTTTGGCGGCCGCAAGGGCTGTCCCCTACAGACAGAGGTCAAAGGTCAACACAGGGTTAAGTTTGACTGCCGGTAGGGTACACATTGTGGCGTAAAGCTAACAGATGTTACCGCTGCTGCTGCTGTAAATGCCTCTAAGTTAAACCTCTAACTTAAAGTTGTGAAATGAGGCTGCCCTCTGCCTCTCCCCTACCAATAGCTAGCTATCTCCTCCTGTTCCTCTCTCTGTCTCTCCTCTACCAGCAGCTAACTAGCTCCTCCTGCTCCTCCCTCTGTCTCTCCTCTACCAGCAGCTAACTAGCTCCTCCTGCTCCTCCCTCTGTCTCTCCTCTACCAGCAGCTAACTAGCTCCTCCTGCTCCTCCCTCTGCCTCTCCTCTACCAGCAGCTAACTAGCTCCTCCTGCTCCTTCCTCTGCCTCTCCTCTACCAGCAGCTAACTAGCTCCTCCTGCTCCTCCCTCTGTCTCTCCTTTACCAGCAGCTAACTAGCTCCTCCTGCTCCTTCCTCTGGCTCTCCTCTACCAGCAGCTAACTAGCTCCTCCTGCTCCTTCCTCTGCCTCTCCTTTACCAGCAGCTAACTAGCTCCTCCTGCTCCTTCCTCTGTCTCTCCTCTACCAGCAGCTAACTAGCTCCTCCTGCTCCTCCCTCTGTCTCTCCTCTACCAGCAGCTAACTGGCTCTTCCTGCTCCTCCCTCTGCCTCTCCTCTACCAGCAGCTAACTATCTCCTCCTGCTCTTCCCACTGCCTCTCCTCTACCAACAGCTAGCTATCTTCTCCTGCTCCTCCCTCTGCCTCTCCCCTACCAGCAGCTAGCTATGTCCTCCTGCTCCTCCCACTGCCTCTCCCCTACCAGCAGCTAGCTATGTCCTCCTGCTCCTCCCACTGCCTCTCCCCTACCAGCAGCTAGCTTGCTCCTCCTGTACCTCCCTCTGCCTCTCCCCTACCAACAGCTAGCTAGCTCCTCCTGCTCTTCTGTCTGCCTCTACTCTACCAGCAGCTAGCTTGCTCCTCCTGCCTGAATCAAAAGGGTGACATACATACCTGTCCCTTGGCAGCCCGTGCTGTACCAGACACGAGGCTGTGGAATATGAATCAGGGGGCTGTGTGTGTGTTTGTGCGTGTGTGTGTGTGTGTGTGTGTGTGTGTGTGTGTGTGTGTGTGTGTGTGTGTGTGTGTGTGTGTGTGTGTGTGTGTGTGTGTGTGTGTGTGTGTGTGTGTGTGTGTGTGTGTGTGTGTGTGTGTGTGTGTGTGTGTGTGTGTGTGTGTGTGTGTGTGAGAGAGCGAGAAAGAAAGAAAGAAAGAAAGCAAGGGAGAGAGAGAGAGAAAGTGAGTTAACGGTACCACCTTAGCCGCAGCCACTGCTGTTGCTTAGGGTTGGAATGTTGAGGCTGCAAAGCTGTCATCAAGGCAAAGGGTGGCTACTTTGAAGAATCTCAAATATTAAACATATTTTGAACATGTTTAACACTTTTTTTGTTTGTACATGATTCCATATGTGTTATTTCATAGTTTTAATGTTTTCACTATTATTCTACAATGTAGAAAATAGTAAAAATAAAGAAAAACTCTTGAATTGGTAGGTGTGTCCAAACTTTTGACTGGTACTGTAGATCTCACGACAAGGGACATGTATTTTTGTTAACAACATGCTAAGTAGACAAATGAGCTGTTTCCTGTTTGTCACAATCAAAATGACACTGTCTGATAAGGTATTGTTGCATTCATTAGCCTTGCTATTAAAAGCGTAGTGTTTTATATTCAAGTTGTAGCTAGTCACTGCAGTGATGATGACACAGCAGTTTTCAAGCGACCAGTATCGGGCAGCCATTTAGGCTCCACCAGTTAGACAGTTATTGTCTTTCGTGTAAAGTGAGCTCTGCTCTCTTCTCATTTGAATGGTCTTATCCCACAACACAAGGGAGTAAATAACACAGTGGAATAGTGGCTTTTTGGCAGTGGGACGGTGGTACTGAAGCTCAACCAGGGTGAAAAGCCTTTTCTTCTGTTCCGTCTCGCAGACTTCCATTACACACTCCATTACTGACACCATTCTCTCCCAAAAAGACATGAAATATGTACCCAATGGAAATAGAGAAAATTGAATAATAATATATTGTAAAAAAAGGGACCCAATGCATTGGCAGGGTTGGCATGATAAGGAGTAAGGGGCCTTGCACCTAGCCCTGGGGGACACCGTTTGTATCTGCAGCAAAGTAATGTTACATTGTAAAAAGTGACCAAATGCAATTGCATTGGCAATGTGGTAAAATGTAGGTTTCATTGTCATTGTTGCCAAATTGGGTATTATCATTGCTACATATTCAATTGGTAACCAAGCTAATTGTTTGTTGAGTGACAGCTCCAGAGGCTAAGAGAGAGAGAGAGACAGAGATCTGAGCACATATGGTTATCAAAATGTAATTACTTTATTAATATGGTGTAGAGCAGGAGTTTTTTCCCCCCTATGTTTGGATTGCTATTATCTTACAATGAGCCTTTAGCTTTAGATACAGGCTCAATGAAGTGTGGCCGTATCACTTAGCATACTCTTTCAGGAATATATAAAAAATACACCTCCCAATCTCTCTTATGTAAATTAGCTTCCCTGATACAGAAATATGTGCGTATGTTAATCTTCACATACACACACACACACACACACACACACACACACACACACACACACACACACACACACACACACACACACACACACACAAAAAAAACACACACACACACACACACACACACACACACACACACACACACACACACACACACACACACACACACACACACACACACACACACACACACACATACACAAAAAAAAACATACACACACAGTCATTCTGGGAGATGCGGAGCAGGGCAGTGAGCAGTTGATAGTCTCTGTTTTGTGGTGAGTTCCCAGCTCAAAAGGATATGTGCCTCATCTTTGACTATACCAAAGCAATTACACTCCCTGGGTATTTATATTACCTAGCGTTAGTGTCCTCCCACAGCAGCGATAAGGGTAATGAATGTAGCGCTAGCAAGCGTTAAAGGGGGATATCATGGTGTTGTCTGGCTCTCCAGCCCTGATCCATAGAGAGAGGTTACGGATGATTTGAGGAATCTATTCATTAGCGTCTGTGGCATTAGGTAGACGCTGGCATCTGAGGCATCTGCCACTGTGTGTCAACGTGTGAATCGCGGGGCCTTTTGAGTGTTGTCGGTAAACTCCCACCTCGACCGACCGTCAGAGAGGCCATGAACCCAGAGAGTTGTTTCTAGTGTGTCATTTCTACCTACTCCTTTATACTGCACACAGACAGACAGATCATTTCTACCTACTCCTTTATACTGCACACAGACAGACAGATAATTTCTACCTACTCCTTTATACTGCACACAGACAGACAGATCATTTCTACCTACTCCTTTATACTGCACACAGACAGACAGATCATTTCTACCTACTCCTTTATACTGCACACAGACAGACAGATCATTTCTACCTACTCCTTTATACTGCACACAGACAGACAGATCATTTCTACCTACTCCTTTATACTGCACACAGACAGACAGATCATTTCTACCTACTCCTTTATACTGCACACAGACAGACAGATCATTTCTACCTACTCCTTTATACTGCACACAGACAGACAGATCATTTCTACCTACTACTGTATACTGCACACAGACAGACAGATCATTTCTACCTACTCCTTTATACTGCACACAGACAGACAGATCATTTCTACCTACTACTGTATACTGCACACAGACAGACAGATAATTTCTACCTACTCCTTTATACTGCACACAGACAGACAGATCATTTCTACCTACTCCTTTATACTGCACACAGACAGACAGATCATTTCTACCTACTACTGTATACTGCACACAGACAGACAGATCATTTCTACCTACTACTGTATACTGCACACAGACAGACAGATCATTTCTACCTACTACTGTATACTGCACACAGACAGACAGATCATTTCTACCTACTACTGTATACTGCACACAGACAGACAGATCATTTCTACCTACTACTGTATACTGCACACAGACAGACAGATCATTTCTACCTACTACTGTATACTGCACACAGACAGACAGATCATTTCTACCTACTACTGTATACTGCACACAGACAGACGTATTGAACCCCAGCTCAGCAGAGAGACACATCATTTCTACCTACTACTGTATACTACACACCGACAGACGTATTGAACCCCAGCTCAGCAGAGAGACAGATCATTTCTAGCTACTACTGTATACTGCACACAGACAGACGTAATGAACCCCATCTCAGCAGACAGACAGATCATTTCTACCTACTGCTGTATACTGCACACAGACAGACAGATCATTTCTAGCTACTACTGTATACTGCACACAGACAGACGTATTGAAACCCAGCTCAGCAGAGAGACAGATCATTTCTACCTACTACTGTATACTGCACACAGACAGACGTATTGAAACCCAGCTCAGCAGAGAGACAGATCATTTCTACCTACTACTGTATACTACACACAGACAGACGTATTGAACTCCAGCTCAGCAGAGAGACAGAGATCATTTCTCAAATATCACCCTCCTCCAGATATGGCTTGATGGGGGATTCTGGGAAGATTTTATGATCTGACTGAATTGGATTATAGTCTTTGATCTGATTTCTCTCTCTCCCTCTCTCAACCCCCCCCCCCCCTCCCCCCTTCTTTCTCTCCCTCTCTCTCTCTCAACCCCCCTGTTCTCTCTCTCTTGCTCTCCCTCTCTCTCTCTCGCTCTCTCTTCGCATCTCTCTCTCTTTCTCTACCCCTCTCTCTTTCTATCCATCCTCTTCTCTAGTTTCAGCATCGAGCCTAACTATGACTTCCTGTATATCTACGATGGGCCAGACAGCAACAGCCCTCTGATTGGCAGCTTTCAGGACAGCAAGCTTCCAGAGAGGATCGAGAGCAGCTCCAACACCATGCACCTGGCCTTCCGCAGCGACGGTTCCGTCAGCTACACCGGTTTCCACCTGGAATACAAAGGTAGGACGCCGTCATGCTCTCTTAGATTCTTAGATTTCAGTTTTCTCTTAGAGGGAGATTCCTTCTTAGCTGTAAGGTCTAGTTCCTCTACCAAAGTCAGAAATGTACATTGTTTACTATACATTTTTGCATATGCATAGTTGAAGGAGAATCCAAATGCTTTCTATCTCTAGATTATACTGACAGCAGGGGTAGATGTTTTAGCAGTTCAATGATGCGTTTGGTTAGACTCTTCTTTACTCTGATCAACATGAAACTCCCTCCATGTCTGCGTTACCTGCTTGCATCTCCAGTTGACACTACTGTTAAAGGTTATTCCTCATGTGTATTTCTACCCCCTCTTTAGCCAAGCTGCGTGAGTCCTGCTTCGACCCAGGCAGTGTGATGAACGGGACCAGGCTGGGCAGCGACTACAAGCTCGGTTCCACCGTGACGTTCTACTGCGAGCCGGGCTATGTTCTCCAGGGCTATTCCACGCTCACCTGCATCATGGGGGACGACGGCAGGCCTGGCTGGAATAGGGTTCTACCCAGCTGTCAAGGTTTGGAGCATACCATCGTACCTGTTTTATTATTTATTATTTATTAACCTTTATTTAACTGTTGAAGCTAGAGATATGGACATTGCTGTGTACTATCACAAAAATAAAATAGGATAAGAGCGTCTACTAAATGACTAAATTGTAAATGTAAAATGTCAGTGGGCAACCACAATTTTAAATATAGTTAGCATATTTACTGAGCCGGGGGAGGGAATCCAATACAAATGTGGGAAGGAAGGAAGGAAGGAAAGAAAGAAAGAAAGAAAGAATAAGAAGAATCCAAGGATTGGATTTAGTAGCCAGTCTAAAACAATCAATATGGCTTACAGCACACATGCAAGCACACAGAAGATAACCGTAAGACTAGACTGCTAAGCTGTTTGTGTAATCCTTATGTGTGTTCCATCCTGGTCTTTTCTGGGCAGATGTCGCTTGGCCAATGTATTGAATAAATGGGTCACATGTTCCCTTCGAAGGTCAAAGCAGGTGTTGAGCTCTGCTCTGTGTGTCTGTGTGTTTCCTCCAGCACCGTGTGGGAGTCGTTCCACAGGGTCAGACGGCACGGTGCTGTCTCCTAACTTCCCCCGCAACTACACCTCAGGACACAGCTGTGTATACTCCATCTCCGTGCCACGAGAGTTCGGTAAGGACACCGTATAAACTCATACTTTTGTTGGAGAGACATTTTGGTGTGAAATAAGCTCAATGTGGTATGAATTAATGTGGTGCAAGTTTTTTTTTTTTTTTGGGGGGGGGGTATACTTAATTAAAACTACAATAGCAGTCTTCTTTGATGCATTTTTTAAAGCCAAATACCAATGTTGAAAGAATTCAACGTATCCATCGGCTCTTTTGGAAAATTGTACCTTTTCATCTTGATATAAGGCTACAATTTGACGGAATAGGAATATTTGAACACAGACCTCTGCTGTATAAATATTTTAGAGTTCTTTATCCAATTTCATTCATTCATCAGTATTAGTTCCTCATGGGTAGCTACAGGAAAGCCTTCAGGGCAGGTGCTTTATTAGGATTCGCTGAAAGTTGTGTGGGTTCAGACACAGCAAAGTACAGCTCACCTGTAACTAAGCAACGAGCCATCGATTTTCTGTCACGCGAGCCTTTAAAAGCGTTTTGATGGCATAAGGACTTGTCTCGCAAGAGGGTGAGATATAAATGGCTGCTTTTACACAGGCAGCCCAATTCTGATATTTTTTTCCACTATTTTGTCTTTTGACCAATCATATCATATCTTTTCACATCAGATATTTTTTCAGAGCTGATCTGATTGGTCAAAATTGAGATGTTTCAGCATTCTAGCCTGTTATATCTCAGTGTTACATTTCTTTCTTGCACTTGATTCACACTGCCTTCCTCAATCAATATGTGAACAATGGTAGTGGAAAAGTCAATTGTGTTCCATTTAACCCTCTCCATTCCAAGCCCTGTCTAAGCCTGGGGATGGGGTTCTACTGAGCTATATGGAATTGTTTTAAGAAGGTCATAGCAAGGATCATTTAGCTATTTGATTTATAATTTTTTGACCCGTTGAAATATCCCCCCAAAAAGTAGTTCAGTGTGGCCGCAGAAAATGTACTCTATACATTTCAGCACCCTGGACAGCAACCATTGGGCTGTCTCTGAGGGGTGGTACCTTGGACAGATCTACAAATGGCACCATATTCCTACATAGTGCAGCCTATGGGCCCCGGTCAATATTTTACTCTTATACAGTTAACTCATGGGGGCTATTATAAGCCCCACCACCATTAGTTTATGAATAATTGAGCTTCTTTTTCATTTCTTTTAATATAAAATAGTTGATTATGTATGCCAAACACAATACAGATTTAACTCCGGTTACTCAGTTTTGCTCACACAGTGGGGGGTAATGGGAAGGATTGGTGTGAAGATTACTCCTCATTTCTATCCCTCTGTATGACCCAGTCCTGTCAGTCCTCTAACTCTGAGTTCACAACAGTGCTCTCTCAAACCCAGAGATATCTATTTAAAAGGAGTGCATTTGTTCTCTAAAGCCGGATACAAAAAGCCTAGTGTGGATTTGCTCAAAGGGGATTGACTCCTCGACAGCCCTTCTAAACACACACAAAGAGTGTGTGTGTGTGTGTTTCGTGTGTGCATGCCAGTGTGTGTTTGTGCACGTGCCCGCGTGTATGTCTTATGATACCAACACAGTATAGTTATAATGTAATAAATATCAATCTCAAAGAATATGATTTGATGAAGACGTTGTACTTGAAACCTTCAGTCTGAGTAAATAATTTGAAGGAATGTTTGACAGAATGTACTCTAACATACATTCATTTCTATTTTAAAATATGGAAGCGTTGTCTGAAATAAACTAGCTAGCATATCTCCGTCATTATGGATTTTAAGGTAAAAGTATTTACAAACAATGTCATCTAAAGTCTGCCAGCATTTATGAGAGAAGTAATAAAATATAAAAATATACATTTTGCTGCCACAGTACACAGCATGACACAACACATACAGATGACGTCGTAAGTTTACATACACCTTAGCCAAATACATTTCAACTCAGTTTTTCACAATTCCTGACATTTAATCCTAGTAAAAAGTCCCTGTCTTAGGTCAGTTAGGATCATCACTTTATTTTAAGAATGTGAAATGTCAGAATAATAGTAGAGAGAATGATTTATTACAGCTTTTATTCCTTTCATCAAATTCCCAGTGGGTCAGAAGTCTACATACACTCAATTAGTATTTGGTAGCATTGCCTTTAAATTGTTTAACTTGGGTCAAACGTTTCGGGTAGCCTTCCACAGCTTGAACTTTGGCGCATTCCTCCTGACAGAGCTGGTGTAACTGACTCAGGTTTGCAGGCCTCTTTGCTCGCACGTGCTTTTTCAGTTCTGCCCACACATTTTCATGGTAAATTCAGGCGTTTGGAAATTGCTCCCAAGGATGAACCAGACTTGTGGAGGTCTACAAAAAATAATTCTGAGGTCTTGACTGATTTCTTTTGATTTTCCCATGATGTCAAGCAAAGAGGCACTGAGTTTGAAGGTAGGCCTTGAAATACATCCACAGGTACACCTCCAATTGACTCAAATGATGTCAATTAGTCTATCAGAAGCTTCTAAAGCCATGACATCATTTTCTGTAATTTTCCAAGCTGTTTAAAAGCACCATCAACTTAGTGTATGTAAACTTCTGACCCACTGGAATTGTGATACAGTGAGTTATAAGTGAAATAATCTGTCTGTAAACGATTGTTGGAAAAATGACTTGTGTCATGCACAAAGTAGATGTCCTAACCAACTTGCCAAAACTATAGTGTGTTAACAAGAAATTTGTGGAGTGGTTGAAAACGAGTTTTAATGACTCCAACCTAAGTGTATGTAAACTTCCGACTTCACCTGTACATGGATGGGACAGTACATCTGTACATCACAGGCTGGGAGCAGCAGAGGAGCTGGTGCACTCAGGGGTAAAGTGCCTTTCTCAAGGGTGCAATGGCAGTAGGTAGTATGCAGGATATTGAAGCCGGTAACACTCTCTGCAGATTTCCCCGCAGGTAGCTCGGGGGTTCATACCATGTTTTCTGCAGTAGCTTTGGGTTAGACCTAACAGAGAGCTTCTCTTTCCCGAAACACAAATGACATTCACCAACCTCACTACTCACTGGACCCTTATGATCACTCGACTAAGCATGCCTCTCCTTAATGTCAATATGCCTTGTCCATTGCTGTTCTGGTTAGTGTTTATTGGCTTATTTCACTGTAGAGCCTCTAGCCCTGCTCATTATACCTTATCCAACCTTTCAGTTCCACCACCCACACATGCGATGACATCACCTGGTTTCAATGATGTTTCTAGAGACAACATCTCTCTCATCATCACTCAATACCTAGGTTTAACTCCACTGTATTCACATCCTACCATACATTTGTCTGTATATTATACCTTGAAGCTATTTTATCGCCCCCAGAAATCTCCTTTTACTCTCTGTTCCGGACGTTCTAGACGACCAATTCTCATAGCTTTTAGCCGTACCCTTATCCTACTCCTCCTCTGTTCCTCTGGTGATGTAAAGGTGAATCCAGGCCCTGCAGTGCATAGCTCCACTCCTATTCCCCAGGCGCTCTCTTTTGATGACTTCTGTAACCGTAATAGCCTTGGTTTCATGCATGTTAACATTAGAAGCCTCCTCCCTAAGTTTATTTTATTCACAGCTTTAGCAGACTCTGCCAACCCGGATGTTCTAGCCGTGTCTGAATCCTGGCTTAGGAAGACCACCAAAAACTCTGAAATCTCCATTCCTAACTACAACATTTTCAGACAAGATAGAACGACCAAAGGGGGCGGTGTTGCAATATACTGCGGAGATAGCCTGCAGAGTTATGTCCTACTATCCAGGTCTGTACCCAAGCAATTTGAACTTCTACTTTAAAAATCCACCTCTCTAAAAACAAGTCTCTCACCATTGCTGCCTTCTATAGACCACCCTCTGCCCCCAGCTGTGCTCTGGACACCATATGTGAACTGATTGCCCCCCATCTGTCTTCAGAGTTTGTGCTGCTAGGCGACCTAAACTGGAACATGCTTAACACCCCAGCCATCCTACAAACTAAGATTGATGCCCTCAATCTCACACAAATTATCAATGAACCTACCAGGTACCATCCCAAAGCCGTAAACACGGGCACCCTCATAGATATTATCCTAACCAACTTGCCCTCTAAATACACTTCTGCTGTTTTCAACCAAGATCTCAGCGATCACTGCCTCATTGCCTGCATCCGTAATGGGTCAGCGGTCAAACGACCTCCACTGATCACTGTCAAACCCTCCCTGAAACACTTCAGCTAGTAGGCCTTTCTAATCGACCTGGCCGGGGTATCCTGGAAGGATATTGATCTCATCCCGTCAGTAGAGGATGCCTGGTTATTTTTTTTAAATGCCTTCCTCACCATCTTGAATAAACATGCCCCATTCAAGAAATTTAGAATCAGGAACAGATATAGTCCTTGGTTCTCTCCAGACCTGACTGCCCTTAACCAACACAAAAACATCCTATGCCATTCTGCATTAGCATCAAACAGCCCCCGTGATGTGCAACTTTTCAGGGAAGCTAGAAACCAATATACACAGGCAGTTAGAAAAGCCAAGGCTAGCTTTCTCAAGCAGAAATTTGCTTCCTGCAACACAAACTCAAAAAAGTTCTGGGACACTGTAAAGTCCATGGAGAATAAGAACACCTCCTCCCAGCTGCCCACTGCGCTGAGGACAGGAAACACTGTCACCACCAATAAATCCACTATAATTGAGAATTTCAATAAGCATTTTTCTACGGCTGGCCATGCTTTCCACCTGGCTACCCCTACCCCGGTCAACAGCACTGCACCCCCCACAGCAACTCGCCCAAGCCTTCCTCGTTTCTCCTTCTCCCAAATCCAGTCAGCTGATGTTCTGAAAGAGCTGAAAAATCAGGACCCCTACAAATCAGCCGGCGAGACAATCTGGACCCTTTCTTTTTAAAATGTTCTGCCGAAATTGTTGCAACCCCTATTACTAGCCTGTTCAACCTCTCTTTTGTGTCGTCTGAAATTCCCAAAGATTGGAAAGCAGCTGCGGTCATCCCCCTCTTCAAAGGGGGGAGACATTCTTGACCCAAACTGCTACAGACCTATATCTATCCTACCCTGCCTTTCTAAGGTCTTTCGAAAGCCAAGTCAACAAACAGATTACCGACCATTTCGAATCCCACCATACCTTCTCCGCTATGCAATCTGGTTTCCGAGCTGGTCATGGGTGCATCTGAGCCACGCTCAAAGTCCTAAACGATATCCTAACCGCCATCGATAAGAAACAATACTGTGCAGCCGTATTCATTGATCTGGCCAAGGCTTTCGACTCTGTCAATCACCACATCCTCATCGGCAGACTCGATAGCCTTGGTTTCTCAAATGATTGCCTCGCCTGGTTCACCAACTACTTCTCTGATAGAGTTCA
Source organism: Salvelinus fontinalis (assembly GCF_029448725.1). Classification (NCBI taxonomy): domain Eukaryota; kingdom Metazoa; phylum Chordata; class Actinopteri; order Salmoniformes; family Salmonidae; genus Salvelinus; species Salvelinus fontinalis. The sequence continues at coordinate 33,818,016 of NC_074686.1, read as the reverse complement.
GTGTGTCAAATCGGAGGGCCTGTTGTCCGGGCCTCTGGCAGTCTCTATGGGGGTGCCACAGGGTTCAATTCTTTGGCCGACTCTCTTCTCTGTATACATCAATGATGTCACTCTTGTTGCTGGTGAGTCTCTGATCCACCTCAACGCAGACGACACCATTCTGTATACTTCTGGCCCTTCTTTGGACACTGTGTTAACAACCCTCCAGACGAGCTTCAATGCCATACAACTCTCCTTCCGTGGCCTCCAATTGCTCTTAAATACAAGTAAAACTAAATGCATGCTCTTCAACCGATCGCTGCCTGCACGGTTCTGACTTAGAATATGTGGACAACTACAAATACCTAGGTGTCTGGTTAGACTATAAACTCTCCTTCCAGACTCACATCAAACATCTCCAATCCAAAGTTAAATCTAGAATTGGCTTCCTATTTCGCAACAAAGCATCCTTCACTCGTGCTGCCAAACATACCCTTGTAAAACTGACCATCCTACCGATCCTCGACTTCGGCTATGTCATTTACAAAATAGCCTCCAATACCCTACTCAATAAATTGGATGCAGTCTATCACAGTGCCATCCGTTTTGTCACCAAAGCCCCATATACTACCCACCACTGCGACCTGTACGCTCTCGTTGGCTGGCCCTCACTTCATACTCGTCACCAAACCCACTGGCTCCAGGTCATCTACAAGACTCTGCTAGGTAAAGTCCCCCCTTATCTCAGCTCGCTGGTCACCATAGCAGCACACACCTGTAGCACGCGCTCCAGCAGGTATATCTCTCTGGTCACCCCCAAAACCAATTCTTCCTTTGGCCGCCTCTCCTTCCAGTTCTCTGCTGCCAATGACTGGAATGAACTACAAAAATCTCTGAAACTGGAAACACTTATCTCCCTCACTAGCTTGAAGCACCAGCTGTCAGAGCAGCTCACAGATTACTGCACCTGTACAGCCCATCTATAGTTTAGCCCAAACAACTACCTCTCCCCCTACTATATTTATTATTTATTTATTTTGCTCCTTTGCACCCCATTATTTCTATCTCTACTTTGCACATTCTTCCACTGCAAATCTACCATTCCAGTGTTTTACTTGCTATATTGTATTTACTTCGCCACCATGGCCTTTTTTTTGCCTTTACTCCCTTATCTCACCTCATTTGCTCACATTATATATAGACTTATTTTTCACTGTATTATTGACTGTATGTTTGTTTTACTCCATGTGTAACTCTGTTGTTGTATGTGTCCAACTGCTTTGCTTTATCTTGGCCAGGTCGCAATTGTAAATGACAACTTGTTCTCAACTTGCCTACCTGGTTAAATAAAGGTGAAATAAAGACAAGATGAATAGATCAATAGAGCCAGAAATAGATGGTAGATGGAGAAGTTGGTTCCCAAAATGGGAGGTTTTGCTGTGCTGTCTAATGCATGACAAACAGGGAGCTAACAGGGAGCCATGATTCAGTGATTTCATTGGATTTCCATTTGAAGGTAATAGGTGTCATGGATATAAACATAAACAATAATCTTTAGACAATTTATTTTGTGAGCCGTGTCATTATCTGCCATTCGTTTTGATTGACCTGATCCTTGATCAGTGTGAGCATTGCATTCTGGACATAAATCACTGGTAGAACATCATTAGCAAGGGACAAGAGAGGAGAACACACACACACACACACAAACAGATTATTACAAGGTGCAGGCTGTCTTTGGAACATGTGGCTCAATACTAACGGTAGAGGGGCAGATTTCTCACTTCACACCAGGAAACTGGAACTAATAAAGTCATTGCAACCAGCTTTGTCGTCTGGGACAGTTGCTCAAGTTTTTAGGGGGGTGAATCAGCTTTAATATTGCCGATAGATTGTGGGTTCTGTCAATGTAGTTTAGTTTTTAGTTTCATTTATTTGCACCAAAGAAAACAAGTGATAAACAATTATATAGATTTTTTTTTAAAGTCTAATTATAAATGGTGTGCAGGTGTGGTTGGAAGCCCAAGGGCTTATATGAAAACCACACCACAAAAATAACTATACCACAAAAAAAGATATACTGTACAATACATAAGTATCAAAAATAAAAAAGGTTTGTTAAAGCAGATAACAAAACCTGCTAATTATAAATTGATAAATAAAATGATCAGTAATCAGGAAAAAAACAAACAGTATTTGTTTTGTTTAATTAAATGTGTGTGTGAGAGTGAGGCTATATGGAGGAGATTACTAAGTAGTTTGGTTCATAAGGCTGACCCCCAGTCTTCATGGAGGAGATTACTAAGTAGTTTGGTTCATAAGGCTGACCCCCAGTCTTCATGGAGGAGATTACTGAGTAGTTTGGTTCATAAGGCTGACCCCCAGTCTTCATGGAGGAGATTACTAAGTAGTTTGGTTCATAAGGCTGACCCCCAGTCTTCATGGAGGAGATGACTGAGTAGTTTGGTCCTTCAGGCTGATCCCCAGTCTTCATGGAGGAGATGACTGAGTAGTTTGGTTCATCAGGCTGACCCCCAGTCTTCATGGAGGAGATTACTGAGTAGTTTGGTTCATCAGGCTGACCCCCAGTCTTCATGGAGGAGATTACTGAGTAGTTTGGTTCATAAGGCTGACCCCCAGTCTTCGCTTGAAGTTATTGAGTTGACTATGTGAGGTGAGACAGTGGGGAGGGTGAAGGTTATCCCAGTATCTTGTGTTATATCTCTTCATTTCAGAATGAACCTGGAAGGATCCTTCGAAGGGTTAGCTAAACTGTCTGGGAGGTATGAGCATTTGTAGATGAAAGGGCATAATTGGTGTACATAAATAGACAAGATATTGAGTTTCAAAGGTGCAGATGGAGCCAGGTACAGTTGAAGTCGGAAGATGGCACACAAACTCAAATCAAATCAAATTGTTTTGGTCACACACACATGGTTAGCAGATGTTAATATGAGTGTAGAAAAATTATTGTGCTTCTAGTTCCGACAGTGTAGTAATATCTAACAAGTAGTCTAACAATCACCAACAACTACCTAATACACACAAATCTAAAGGGGTGAAAGATGATATGCACATATACATATATGGATGAGCGATGGACGAGCGGCATTGGCAAGGTGCAATAGATGGTATATAATATGGTATATACATATGATATGAGTAATGTAAGATATGTAAACATTATTAAAGTGGCATTATTTAAAGTGGCTTTGTTTAAAGTTACTAGTGATCCATTTATTTAAGTGTCCAGTGATTGGCTCTAAATGTAGGCAGCAGCCTCTCTGAGTTAGTGATGGCTGTTTAGCAGTCTGACGGCCTTGAGATAGAAGCTGTTTTTCAGTCTCTCGGTCCCAGCTTTGATGCACCTGTACTGACCTCGCCTTCTGGATGGTAGTGGTGTGAACAGGCAGTGGCTCGGGTGGTTGATATCCTTGATTATCTTTTTGGCCTTCCTGTAACATCGGGTGCCGTAGTTGTCCTGGAGGGCAGGTAGTTTGCCCCCGGTGATGCATTGTGCAGACCGTACCACCCTCTGGAGAGCCTTGCGGTTGAGGGCGGTGCAGGCTGTGATACAGCCTGTAAAAGTTTGTCAGGGTTTTGGGTGACAAGCCACATTTATTTAGCCTCCTGAGGTTGAAGAGGCGCTGTTGCGCCTTCTTCACCACACTGTCTGTGTGGGTGGACCATTTCAGTTTGTCTGTGATGTGTACGCCGAGGAACTTAAAACTTTCGACCTTCTCCACTATTGTCCCGTCGACGTGGATAGGGAGGTGCTCCCTCTGAAGTCCACGATCATCTCCCTTGTTTTGTTGACGTTGAGTGTGAGGTTATTTTCCTGACACCATGCTCCGAGGGCCCTCACCTCCTCCCTGTAGGCAATATCGTCGCTGTTGGTGGTAATCAAGCCCACTACTGTTGTGTCATCAAACTTGATGATTGAGTTGGTGGCATGAATGGCCACGCAGTCGTGGGTGAACAGGGAGTACAGGAGGGGGCTGAGAATGCACCCTTGTGGGGCCCCAGTGTTGAGGGTCAGCAAATTGGAGATGTTGTTCCCTACCTTCACCACCTGGGGGCGTCAGAAAGTCCAGGACCCAATTGCACAGGGCGGGGTTGAGACCCAGGGCCTCCAGCTTGATGATGAGCTTGGAGGGTACTATGGTGTTGAATGCTGAGCTGTAGTCAATGAACAGCATTCTTACATAGATATTCCTCTTGTCCAGTTGGGATAGGGCAGTGTGCAGTGTGATGGCGATTGCATCGTCTATGGACCGGTTGGGGTGGTATAAAAACTGAAGTGGGTCTAGGGTGGCTGGTAAGGTGGAGGTGATATGATCCTTGACTAGTCTCTCAAAGCACTTCATGATGACAGAAGTGAGTGCTACGCGGCGGTAGTCATTTAGTTCAGGTACCTTTGCCTTCTTGGGTATAGGAACAATGGTGGCCATCTTGAAGCATGTGGGGACAGCAGACTGGGATAGGGAGAGATTGAATATGTCCGTAAACACACCAGCCAGCTGGTCTGCGGGTGCTCTGAGGACGCGGCTAGTGATGCTGTCTGGTCCAGCAACCTTAAATCTCTTACTCACGTCGGCTACGGAGTAGGAGAGCCCATGGTTCTTGGTAGCGGCCGCGTCGTTGGCACGTTTAAATGTTTTACTCACGTCGGTCACGAAGAAGGAGGGGGGGCAGTCCTTGTTAGCGGGCCGCGACGGTGGGACTGTATTATCCTCAAAGCAGGCAAAGAAGGTGTTTAGTTTGTCTGGAAGCGTGACATTGGTGTCCGTGACGTTTGTTATCAGCCATATTCCCAGACCTCTTTCCATGGTTAAATGTGGTGGTTCGCGCTTTCAGTTTTGTGCTAATGCCGCCATCCATCCACGGTTTCTGGTTAGGGTAGGTTTTAATAGTTACAGTGGAGACAACATCTGCAATGTACTTCCGTATAAACTCACTCACCGAGTCAGCATATAGATCAATGTTGTTCTATCAGGCTGGCCTGAACATATCCCAGTGAGCAAAAAAATCTTGAAGCGTGGATTCCGATTGGTCAGACCAGCGTTGAATGGTTCTAGTCATTGGTACATCCTGCTTGTGTTTCTGTCTATTACATAGAGTCCAGTGAAGTTCCTTGAGGGCCGTCTTGGTGTCTGCTTGAGGGGGAATGTACACAGCGGTGGCGTTAACTGAGGAGAATTCTCTTGGGAGGTAATATGGCCGGCATTTGATTGTGAGGAATTCTAGTTCGGGTGAGCAGAAGGACTTGAGTTCCTGTGTGTTGTTATGATCATACCATGAGTCGTTAATCATGAAGCATACACCCCCGCCCTTTTTCCCAGAGAGGTGTTTATCTCTGTTGGCGCGATGCATGGAGAAGCCCGGTGGCTGACCTGATTCCGACAACATATCTCGAGAGAGGCATGTTTCCATGAAACAGAGAATGTTACAATCTCTGATGTCCCTCTGGAAGGCAACCCTTGTTCGAATTTCGTCTACCTTGTTGTCAAGAGACTGGACATTGGCGAGTAG
>NC_074686.1:33687505-33807505 GCF_029448725.1 Salvelinus fontinalis | reverse complement strand
ATCTATTAGCTAACCATGTTAGCAAAAGACACCCTTTTTCTTTGTCCACCATTTTTTCTCAACACCAGTAGCTATCACCAATTCGGCTAAACTAAGATATTGATAGCCACTAACCAAGAAAAAAACTCATCAGATGACAGTCTGATAACATATTTATGGTATAGGATAGGTTTTGTTAGAAAAATGTGCATATTTCAGGTATAAATCATAGTTTGCCATTGCTGCCCCCATCACAAATCTCACCAAAGCTCCTAGAATTACTACAGACAGCAACCTGTATTACCAATTTACTCATCATAAAACATTTCTTAAAAATACACAGCACATAGCAATGGACAGACACAGATCTTGTGAATTCAGACAACATTTCAGATTTTCTAAGTGTTTTACGGCGAAAACACAATAAATCGTTATATTAGCATACCACATACGCAAACGTTACCCGAGCACTGATTCTAGCCAAAGAGAGCGATATCATATCATCGCCAAAATATATTAATTTTTTCACTAACCTTCTCAGAATTCTTCAGATGACACTCCTGTAACATCATATTACAACATACATATACAGTTTGTTTGAAAATGTGCATATTTAGCCATAAAAAAACGTGGTTATACAATGAAAATAGTAGCAAAACAAGCCTGGAAATGTCGGTCGCCATCTTTGAGTGATCTAGTTTAATCAATAGCTAATCATATACTTGACAAAAAAATACAGGGTTGACAGGAATCGAAAGACAAATTAGTTCTTAATGCAATCGCTGATTTACATTTTTTAAATTATCCTTACTTTTCAATACAGGTTGCGCCAAGCGAAGCTATACAAAACAAGATGGCGGAGTAAGCTTTAATATTTTTCGACAGAAACACAATTTATCATCATAAATTGTTCTTACTGTGAGCTGTTCTTCCATCAGAATCTTGGGCAAAGAATCCTTTCTTGGGTCTAATCTTCTTTTGGTCGAAAGATGTCCACTTGTCCGTCAAAATGCCCACTAACGTACGACCGGGAGCCCGAAATGTGCCCAGCGCGTCAAAGTGCACAACAAAGCAATGCCTCAAAATCGCACTAAAAGGATATAAATTGCTATACAACGGTTCAAATGAACTACCTTATGATGCTGTTAACACCTATAACGGGTGAAAACATGACCGGAGAAATATTACTGGCTACACTAATGCTTGGAAAAAGAGCAGGGCGGTGTCCACCGCGCGTCCGGCGCAGCTGGAAAAGAGTTCCTACCTACAGGTTTTTTTCTTTTATAGTGGCTGTGATTGCGCAATCGATACCATTCAAAGCGTCATCACGTAAAGGCATCCAGGGGAAGACGTAAGCAGTGTCCGTATCCTCATAGCGTTCACAGTGGCCTTTAAACTGACTCCAGATCAGGGGCCAAAATGTGTGAAATCTGACTCCATGTCAGGGAAATTGCTGTAGAATGAGTTCTGTTCCACTCAGAGACAAAATTCCAACGGCTATAGAAACTAGAGAGTGTTTTCTATCCAATAATAGTAATAATATGCATATTGTACGATCAAGAATTTAGTAGGAAGCCGTTTCATCTGTAGAGACAATTATGCTAATTTGAAACAGCACCCCCTATAGTCGCAAGAAGTTAATTCATAACAGCATTTGTTTTCGAACAACCGATGAGCAGCAGGTGCTTCTAATCAGGGTTGCCACTCATCTGCCAATCAGGGATGTGGCTTTGCTGGTCTACCTGTATACAAGTTAGTCACAAAGAAATACATAATTATAGGGTAAGGGAGCGGGCACGAAGGGCAACTCAAGAATCAATAGACTAGATTCGAAAGCAGACATTGAATATCCCTTTGAGCATGGTGAAGTTATTAATTGCACTTTGGATGGTGTATCAATACACCCAGTCACTACTTAGACAAAGGTGTCCTTCCTAATTCAGTTGCTGGAGATGAAGGAAACCGCTCAGGGATTTCACCATGAGGCCAATGGTGACTTTTAAACAGTTATAGAGTTTAACATTTAAGTTACTCCACAATACTAACCTAATTGACAGAGTGAAAAGAAGGAAGCCTGTACAGAATACACATATTCCAAAACATGCATCTTGTTTGCAACAAGGCACTAAAGTTATACTGCAAAAAATGTGACAAAGCAATTAACTTTATGTCTTGAATAGTGTAATGTTTGGGGCAAATCCAATACAACACATTACTGAGTACCACTCTTCGTATTTTCAAGGATAGTTGTCACGCCCTGACCTTAGAGAGCCTTTTTATATCTCTATTTGGTTTGGTTAGGGTGTGATTTGGGTGGGCATTCTATGTTCTTTATGTCTATGTTTTGTATTTCTATGTTTTGGCCGGGTATGGTTCTCAATCAGGGACAGCTGTCTATCGTTGTCTCTGATTGGAAATCATACTTAGGCAGCCTTTTTTCCTTTGGTGTTTGTGGGTAGTTATCTTTGTTAGTGGCACTAATGCCCTGTTAAGCTTCACGGTCGTTTCTTTGTTTTCTTGTTTTGTTGGCGACATTTACTATAATAAAAGAAAATATACGCTCACCACGCTGCACCTTGGTCTCCTTCCAACGACGGCCGTGACAATAGCGGTGGTTGCATCATGTTATGGGTATGCTTGCCATCGTTATGGACTGGGGAGTTTTTCAGGATAAAAAAATGAATGGAATGGAGCTAAGCACAGGCAAAATCCTAGAGGAAAATCAGGTTCAGTCTGCTTTCCACCAGAAACTGGGATATGAATGAATCTTTCAGCAGGACAATAATCTAAAACACAATGCCAAATCTACACTGGAGTTGTTTACCAAGAAGACAGTGCATGTTCCTGGGTGGCCGACTTACAGTTTTGACTTAAATCTGCTTGAAAATCTATGGCAAGACTTGAAAATTGTTGTCTAGCAATGATCAACAACCAATTCGATAGAGCTTGAAGAATTTTGAAAATAATAATGGTACATACTGTACAATCCAGGTGTGCAAAGCTCATAGAGACTTACCCAGAAAGACTCACTGCTGTAATTGCTGCCAAAAGTGATTCTAACATGTATTGACTCAGGGGTGTGAATACTTATATAAATTAGTTTTTGCTAGTTTGACCACCAGAGGGCATCTTTGAGAAGCATTTGATAGTATTCTGTATTGGCATTACCAGAGAATTTAAAACCTTTTTTGTAATAACATAGTATATGGGATTGATTTTAAGAAATTTGGCTTAATTAATTTGATAATATTATGGTGTTTCTATTCAGAGAAAAACAAAAAACGAAACCCTCAGGGTTTCCGTTAGGATGGAATGGAAAATATGGCGCTGTACAATGTGACGGTCGGAGTAGGCGACAGGATTGTAGGAATCTAAATTGTTTACATTCATTAGACAACTTTGTTCCGATATTTCTGTAAATCGGTGATATTTTTTCCAATAGTCATTTGTTATGGATCCATAACTAAATCAACATCTGCATTTTGAAAGAGTATTTTCTATCATTATTTTATTAAAGAAATGTGTTTATTTGTTTATTAGGCTACTGTGCAGTCTACAATACATACTGTAGTAAACATGGGAAAGTGACTAATTCCTTACATAAGGGAGAGCAGGCCATGTCTGTACTACAGAATGTGGGGATGGCGGGAGACCGGGGTTCAAATCCCTTTGGGGAGTAGGCTGTCCTTGTAAATAAGATGTTGTTCTTAAAAGTCAATTGGCTTAATTTAGACCTGTGGATAAACAACCAGGTTGTTGCATAACACAGTTGAAGTCGGAAGTTTACATACTCTTAGGTTGGAGTCATTAAAACACGTTTTTCAACCACTCCACAAATGTCTTGTTAACAAACTATAGTTTTGGCAAGTCAATTAGGACATCTACTTTGTGCATGACACAAGTCATTTTTACAACAATTGTTTACAGACAGATTATTTCACTTATAAATCACTGTATCACAATTCCAGTGGGTCAGAAGTTTACAAACACTAAGTTGACTGTGCCTTTAAACAGCTTGGAAAATTCCAGAAAAGATGTCATGACTTTAGAAGATTCTGATTCTGGCTAATTGAAATAATTTGAGTCAATTGGAGGTGTACCTGTGGATGTATTTCAAGGCCTACCTTCAAACTCAGTGCCTCTTTGCTTGACATCATTGGAAAATCAAAAGAAATCAGCCAAGACCTCAGAAAATAATTGTAACTGCACATGGGGACAAAGATTGTACATTTTGGAGAAATGTCCTCTGGTCTGATGAAACAAAAATATAACTGTTTGGCCATAATGACCATTGTTATGTTTGGAGGAAAAGGGGGAGGCTTGCAAGCCGAAGAACACCATCCCAACCGTGAAGCACGGTGGTGGCAGCATCATGTTGTGGGGGTGCTTTGCTGCAGGAGAGACTGGTGTACTTCACAAAATAGATGGCTTCATGAGGAAGGAAAATGATGTGGATATATTGAAGAAACATCTCAAGACATCAGTCAGGAAGTTAAAGCTTGGTCGCAAATGAGTCTTCCAAATGCACAATGACCCCAAGCATACTTCCAAAGTTGTGGCAAAATGGCTTAAGGACAACAAAGTCAAGGTATTGGAGTGGCCATCACAAAGCCCTGACCTCAATCCTATAGAAAATTTGTGGGCAGAACTGAAAAAGTGTGTGCGAGCAAGGAGGCTTACAAACCTGATTCAGTTACACCAGCTCTGTCAGGAGGAATGGGCCAAAATTCACCCAACTTATTGTGGGAAGCTTGTGGAAGGCTACCCGAAATGTTTGACCCAAGTTAAACAATTTGAAGGCAATGCTACCAAATACTAATTGAGTGTATGTAAACTTCTGACCCACTGGGAATGTGAAGAAATAAATAAAAGCTGAAATAAATAATTCTCTCTACTATTATTCTGACATTTCACATTCTTAAAATAAAGTGGTGATCCTAACTGACCTAAGACAGGGAATTTTTACTTGGATTAAATGTCAGGAATTGTGAAAAACGGAGTTTAAATGTATTTAGCTAAGGTGTATGTAAACTTACGACTTCAACTGTATATACTACATTGACATTTGCAATCAGGGGTGAAAGTAAGCCTGTACGGTCCGGTAAGGACTACCTGCAAAATAAATAAACATGAGCCCATCACTATAATTACAACAAAGATGACAGGGAAAGTGTAGGCTATTACAGCATCATTTATCATTACCGCCTGTCAGCCGCATGAGAAGTTAGCGAACAGACTTAAAAACAGTTGGCATATGCTCCAATATTTTGTGAAGGCAGAGATGACTGGCTGGGACCGACAGGCTTGGACAGCAGCAGGCGCAGCATTCAATTTAGGCTACACGTGTGCCACTTTTTGTTTTAAAATAGAGGTCTCTTTCCGTTCATCAAATGGCAGGTGCACAGTGCACTGTTCTAGATGCTGGAATTATTTACAGTGGACAAACGGGCGCAGGTAACCTACTTTTTGAAGTGATTTGTTTGAGAATCAGATGAAAACATAATTCCCGGTTCTGTTCATGCGAACATTAAAAGGTAATACATTTTAACAGTTAAATGAGCCTCATAAACACCATTAACACATAGGAGGTTCCGTACCGGGAAGAAATGACATCTCCTTTAATAACGCTTGACTACAATGCCAGGCAGCAAAACACACACGCACGCACACAGATACACACACATTATTACCACTGCTGTTATGTTTTCTACCGATGAGCTGTCTGCCATCATCTTCAGCCCTTTTAAGACCAACCCAAAGTGGTAAACTGACATATTTGCACATGTGGAGAACCTGTGGAGCACATGCTGGAGCACCTGTGGAGCATAAAGCTGAATTTAATTCAATCAAATGGAAACTGTAGAGAGAGAGAGACGGAAGGTTTGGGTGGTTTTGCTTCTCCTTGTTGCTTGCTTGGCTCAGTGCTTATATTCTCTGGGTCCTGTCTTTTTATCTCTCCCTCTCCCTCTCTCTCTTGGTCCTCTCTTTTTATCTCTCCCTCTCCCTCTCTCTCTTGGTCCTCTCTTTTTATCTCTCCCTCTGTCTCCCCCTCTTTCTCTGGGTCCTCTCTTTTTATCTCTACCTCTGTCTCCCCCTCTCTCTCTTGGTCCTCTCTTTTTATCTTTCCCTCTCCCTCTGTCTCCCCCTCTCTCTGGGTCCCCTCTTTTTATCTCTCCCTCTCCCTCTGTCTCCCCCTCTCTCTCTGGGTCCCCTCTTTTTATCTCTCCCTCTGTCTCCCCCTCTCTCTCTGGGTTATGTCTTTTTATCTCTCCCTCTATCTCCCCCTCTCTCTCTGGGTCCCCTCTTTTTATCTCTCCCTCTGTCTCCCCCTCTCTCTCTGGGTCCCCTCTTTTTATCTCTCCCTCTCCCTCTGTCTCCCCCTCTCTCTCTGGGTTATGTCTTTTTATCTCTCCCTCTGTCTCCCCCTCTCTCTCTGGGTCCCCTCTTTTTATCTCTCCCTCTCCCTCTGTCTCCCCCTCTCTCTCTGGGTTATGTCTTTTTATCTCTCCCTCTATCTCCCCCTCTCTCTCTGGGTCCCCTCTTTTTATCTCTCCCTCTGTCTCCCCCTCTCTCTCTGGGTCCTGTCTTTTTATCTCTCCCTCTCCCTCTGTCTCCCCCTCTCTCTCTGGGTCCCCTCTTTTTATCTCTCCCTCTCCCTCTGTCTCCCCCTCTCTCTCTGGGTCCCCTCTTTTTATCTCTCCCTCTGTCTCCCCCTCTCTCTCTCTGGGTCCCCTCTTTTTATCTCTCCCTCTCCCTCTGTCTCCCCCTCTCTCTCTGGGTCCTGTCTTTTTATCTCTCCCTCTGTATCCCCCTCTCTCTCTGGGTCCCCTCTTTTTATCTCTCCCTCTCCCTCTGTCTCCCCCTCTCTCTCTGGGTCCTGTCTTTTTATCTCTCCCTCTCCCTCTGTCTCCCCTCTCTCTCTGGGTCCCCTCTTTTTATCTCTCCCTCTCCCTCTGTCTCCCCCTCTCTCTCTGGGTCCTGTCTTTTTATCTCTACCTCTGTCTCCCCCTCTCTCTCTGGGTCCCGTCTTTGTATCTCTCCCTCTGTCTCCCCCTCTCTCTCTGGGTCCCGTCTTTGTATCTCTCCCTCTGTCTCCCCCTCTCTCTCTGGGTCCTGTCTTTTTATCTCTCCCTCTGTCTCCCCCTCTCTCTCTGGGTCCCGTCTTTGTATCTCTCCCTCTGTCTCCCCCTCTCTCTCTGGGTCCCCTCTTTTTATCTCTCCCTCTGTCTCCCCCTCTCTCTCTGGGTCCCCTCTTTTTATCTCTCCCTCTGTCTCCCCCTCTCTCTCTGGGTCCCCTCTTTTTATCTCTCCCTCTGTCTCCCACTCTCTCTCTGGGTCCCCTCTTTTTATCTCTCCCTCTGTCTCCCACTCTCTCTCTGGGTCCCCTCTTTTTATCTCTCCCTCTGTCCCCCCCTCTCTCTCTGGGTCCTCTCTTTCTATCAGTTTCTCTCCCTCACTCTCACTCTTTCCCTCACCTTCTTTTATTTTTTCTTGCTTAGTCTTTCTGCGCAGTGGTGGGCCAGACATCTGTGTGGTAGAGTGTCTCCCTAGCAGGGTATAGGCTCCTCCCTCCATACCTAGCAAGGTATAGGCTCCTCCCTCCATACCTAGCAGGGTATAGGCTCCTCCCTCCATACCTAGCAGGGTATAGGCTCCTCCCTCCATACCTAGCAGGGTATAGGCTCCTCCCTCCATATCTACCAGATTATATCTAGCTATACCTTCCTCCATCCATATCTACCAGGTTATATCTAGCTGTAACTCCCTCCATATCTACCAGGTTATATCTAGCTCTAACTCCCTCCATATCTACCAGGTTATATCTAGCTGTACCTTCCTCCCTCCACATCTACCAGGTTATATCTAGCTGTACCTTCCTCCCTCCACATCTACCAGGTTATATCTAGCTGTACCTTCCTCCCTCCATATCTACCAGGTTATATCTAGCTGTACCTCCCTCCATATCTACCAGGTTATATCTAGCTGTAACTCCCTCCATATCTACCAGGTTATATCTAGCTGTACCTTCCTCCCTCCATATCTACCAGGTTATATCTAGCTGTACCTTCCTCCCTCCACATCTAACAGTTTATATCTAGCTGTACCTTCCTCCCTCCATATCTACCAGGTTATACCTAGCTGTACCTTCCTCCCTCCATATCTACCAGGTTATATCTAGCTGTAACTCCCTCCATATCTACCAGGTTATATCTAGCTGTACCTTCCTCCATATCTACCAGGTTATATCTAGCTGTACCTTCCTCCCTCCATATCTACCAGGTTATATCTAGCTGTAACTCCCTTCATATCTATCAGGTTATATCTAGCTGTACCTTCCTCCCTCCATATCTACCAGGTTATATCTAGCTGTACCTTCCTCCATATCTACCAGGTTATATCTAGCTGTACCTTCCTCCCTCCACATCTACCAGGTTATATCTAGCTGTACCTTCCTCCCTCCATATCTACCAGGTTATATCTAGCTGTAACTCCCTCCATATCTATCAGGTTATATCTAGCTGTACCTTCCTCCCTCCATATCTACCAGGTTATATCTAGCTGTAACTCCCTCCATATCTACCAGGTTATATCTAGCTGTACCTTCCTCCCTCCACATCTACCAGGTTATATCTAGCTGTACCTTCCTCCCTCCATATCTACCAGGTTATATCTAGCTGTACCTTCCTCCCTCCATATCTACCAGGTTATATCTAGCTGTACCTTCCTCCCTCCATATCTACCAGGTTATATCTAGCTGTAACTCCCTCCATATCTACCAGGTTATATCTAGCTGTAACTCCCTCCATATGTACCAGGTTATATCTAGCTGTACCTTCCTCCCTCCATATCTACCAGGTTATATCTAGCTGTACCTTCCTCCCTCCATATCTACCAGGTTATATCTAGCTGTACCTTCCTCCCTCCATATGTACCAGGTTATATCTAGCTGTACCTTCCTCCCTCCATATGTACCAGGTTATATCTAGCTGTACCTTCCTCCCTCCATATCTACCAGGTTATATCTAGCTGTAACTCCCTCCATATCTACCAGGTTATATCTAGCTGTACCTTCCTCCCTCCATATCTACCAGGTTATATCTAGCTGTACCTCCCTCCATATCTACCAGGTTATATCTAGCTGTACCTTCCTCCCTCCATATCTACCAGGTTATATCTAGCTGTAACTCCCTCCATATCTACCAGGTTATATCTAGCTGTACCTTCCTCCCTCCATATCTACCAGGTTATATCTAGCTGTACCTTCCTCCCTCCATATCTACCAGGTTATATCTAGCTGTACCTTCCTCCCTCCATATCTACCAGGTTATATCTAGCTGTACCTTCCTCCCTCCATATCTACCAGGTTATATCTAGCTGTACCTTCCTCCCTCCATATCTACCAGGTTATATCTAGCTGTAACTCCCTCCATATCTACCAGGTTATATCTAGCTGTACCTCCCTCCCTCCATATCTACCAGGTTATATCTAGCTGTAACTCCCTCCATATCTACCAGGTTATATCTAGCTATACCTTCCTCCCTCCATATCTACCAGGTTATATCTAGCTGTAACTCCCTCCATATCTACCAGGTTATATCTAGCTGTACCTTCCTCCCTCCATATCTACCAGGTTATATCTAGCTGTAACTCCCTCCATATCTACCAGGTTATATCTAGCTGTACCTTCCTCCATATCTACCAGGTTATATCTAGCTGTAACTCCCTCCATATCTACCAGGTTATATCTAGCTGTACCTTCCTCCCTCCATATCTACCAGGTTATATCTAGCTGTACCTCCCTCCATATCTACCAGGTTATATCTAGCTGTACCTCCCTCCATATCTACCAGGTTATATCTAGCTGTACCTTCCTCCCTCCATATCTACCAGGTTATATCTAGCTGTACCTTCCTCCACATCTACCAGGTTATATCTAGCTATACCTTCCTCCCTCCATATCTACCAGGTTATATCTAGCTGTACCTTCCTCCCTCCATATCTACCAGGTTATATCTAGCTGTACCTTCCTTCCTCCATATCTACCAGGTTATATCTAGCTGTACCTTCCTCCCTCCATATCTACCAGGTTATATCTAGCTGTACCTTCCTCCATATCTACCAGGTTATATCTAGCTGTACCTTCCTCCATATCTACCAGGTTATATCTAGCTGTAACTCCCTCCATATCTACCAGGTTATATCTAGCTGTACCTTCCTCCATATCTACCAGGTTATATCTAGCTGTACCTTCCTCCATATCTACCAGGTTATATCTAGCTGTAACTCCCTCCATATCTACCAGGTTATATCTAGCTGTACCTCCCTCCATATCTACCAGGTTATATCTAGCTGTACCTTCCTCCCTCCATATCTACCAGGTTATACCTAGCTGTAACTCCCTCCATATCTACCAGGTTATATCTAGCTGTACCTTCCTCCCTCCATATCTACCAGGTTATACCTAGCTGTACCTCCCTCCATATCTACCAGGTTATACCTAGCTGTAACTCCCTCCATATCTACCAGGTTATATCTAGCTGTACCTTCCTCCCTCCACATCTACCAGGTTATATCTAGCTGTACCTTCCTCCCTCCATATCTACCAGGTTATATCTAGCTGTAACTCCCTCCATATCTACCAGGTTATATCTAGCTGTAACTCCCTCCATATCTACCAGGTTATATCTAGCTGTACCTTCCTCCCTCCATATCTACCAGGTTATATCTAGCTGTACCTCCCTCCATATCTACCAGGTTATATCTAGCTGTAACTCCCTCCATATCTACCAGGTTATATCTAGCTGTAACTCCCTCCATATCTACCAGGTTATATCTAGCTGTAACTCCTCCGCGAGGCAAGCTGCTCAGCAGCAGAGTTCTCCACTTGAAACTCAAAGTGGGAACTTGGTCTTGTTGACCCTGTCACTCTTTCTTTCTTGAGTTTGAAAAAGGTTCATTAATTGACCTTTTCAACACAGCATCTCCTCCTCACCACACAACTAAGACAATTAGTTTGTGATACTGTGGTGTGTGGGTCGTTTTTATATTATTAAATACATGAAGTGAGATTTCATATCTAATGCATGTAAATTATCTGTCTTGTTGACCCCTCATGGCCCACTCATGAATTATATTTTTTGAAGTCCTGGAAAGATTGTGAAAACGGGTTATATAAAGCATTCTTGAGACTCATTGAAATGTAATACTAACAATGTATTCATAAAGTGAAGATAGCCTTTAACCATTGCAGACACAGTGCTATTACTGTAAAGTTTGAGCTAAAGACTTCAGGACCATGCAGTCACTAAACCAAGCTGTGATACTGTATATCAGCAAGACTGGAGACTGATGGCAATCTCACTAATATGATTGTCATCTGACTGTCAGTCCATTCATAGAAGCAATGAGAGTGATGAGAGTTCTTGCTGCTCCGTACTGCTTCGGGGAGAATCCAATTTACATTTCTATTCGGGAGATTTGGGTAAATTCTTACCGTTGCTCAGTTTTCTTTCCCTGATGCTTTTAAATGTATCCTACAGGCATACCGTGAGCTGACCTAAGCTTTCAGTTAGCATCCCGCACCGTCTTTCTATACTATTCCATTAGATCTCTCTCTCTCTCGCCCTCCCTCATTCCCTCCCTCGTTGTGAGTCCCTCCAGACTGCATAAGGCTGTGGAAGCCTAGAGCGAAAAACATCAAACCTACTGTAATATAACTGGAGGCAAAGTGTCTGCATGCACACGAGAGACAGACAAGAGAGAAGGCAGGGGAGAAGAGAATACTTTATGACCATGCTAAAGGGTTTGGCTTTAATGCCTAGATGTCATACCCCTGTGCTAGCTTCCCACTGTGGACGGTAATCAAATAGTATGTCCTTTATTGTCTTTGGCGTGGGAAAATATATTTTGACTCTTGCCGCCGGTGGTGGTTCCGTTGTGATGTCATTATCTGAAGAGAAACTGAAAAAGGGCAGATGAAATATGTGTTACTCTTAGTCATGGATCGTAAATTATTAATGTGATTAATTATTCATTTCAGATGATGATGATTTTGGAGTATTTCAATGGCATCAGTAGATTTTAAATGCTGGTCCGGACATCTCAATCCAAGGACACATCAGTTCCTGCAAATGACTACCTACGATGGCAGCACAGCCATGCTGAAATCCCCATGGTGAACTAACCTTGTGTATTTCATTGTTTAATGATAGAGTATACTGTGCGTCATCTGGTTCTATACATGCATCCATGTTACTTCATTTAACTAAAGCACAGCCTAAGATGAGTTCCCACTGGGCAAAAACTGGTTGAATCAACGTTATCTCCATGTCATTTCAACACATAAAAATCTATGTGATGACTTTGAATCAGCGTGGGATACGGATTGCATTTGTAAAAAAAATAAAAAATAAATCAACATAAGGACATTTCATCCTTTTTTCACCCAACTTTTAACCTAAATCCAATGATGTGAAATTTGTTGTTGATTTCACGTTAAATTTACGTTAGTTGGCAACAAATCAAAACTAGACGTTGAACTGACGTCTGTGCCCAGTGGGTTGATTGTCCTTGTCTGATTAGAAAGCCATCTCTAAGCTTCCAAAGGCACCCTATTCCCATATGGCACCCTTCCCTGTATGGTACCCTATTCCCATATGGCACCCTTCCCTGTATGGTACCCTATTCCTATATGGCACCCTTCCCTGTATGGTACCCTATTCCCATATGGCACCCTTCCCTGTATGGTACCCTATTCCCATATGGCACCCTTCCCTGTATGTTACCCTATTCCCATATGGCACCCTTCCCTGTATGGTACCCTATTCCCATATGGCACCCTTCCCTGTATGGTACCCTATTCCCATATGGCACCCTTCCCTGTATGGTACCCTATTCCCATATGGCACCCTTCCCTGTATGGTACCCTATTCCCATATGGCACCCTTCCCTGTATGGTACCCTATTCCCATATGGCACCCTTCCCTGTATGGTACCCTATTCCCATATGGCACCCTTCCCTGTATGGTACCCTATTCCCATATGGCACCCTTCCCTGTATGGTACCCTATTCCCATATGGCACCCTTCCCTGTATGGTACCCTATTCCCATATGGCACCCTTCCCTGTATGGTACCCTATTCCCTTTATAGTGCACAACTTTTGACCAGGGTCCATAATGCTCTGGTCAAACTTAGTACACTACAGTATATAGGAAATATGGTGCCATAGGGGGACACAACCTTCGGCTGCTACGGTACCACAGATGAGGAGGCTGGCTGGGTAGGGACCCACCATGTCTGTCCCAGCTGTCTGATGATCTGATCTGGGTCTGATTCTGGGACTCAGAAGCCCTGTAGAGGGCTGTTGATACTGTGGGGCCAGGGCCCTCCTCTGGTGGAGAGGATGGAGGGTACAACACACAGACAGACTGATTACTGCTTCTGAGCGAAAGAGCGAGAGAGAGAGAGAGAGAGAGAGAGAGAGAGAGATGCCAGGATCCAAATCCTGCAGATGGACTGAATGCTAATGTGAGGATGAAATGAGGCACAGACAGGAGGCTCTTATAGGCTACCACTCAGCCTCTCCAAAACACACCCAGCACTCAGAGAAAGAGGGAGAGAGAGACTAATTCTTTATGGTCTGTGTAATCTGAGGGAAATGTCTGCTCTGTTTTTTGTTCAATCTTTCCAATGTGTCAAGTAATTATCTTTTTGTTTTCTCATGATTTGGTTGGGTCTAATTGTGTTGCTGTCCTGGGGCTCTGTGGAGTCTGTTTGTGTTTGTGAACAGAGCTCCAAGACCAGCTTGCTTAGTGGACTCTTCTCCAGGTTCATCTCTCTGTAGGTGATGGCTTTGTTATGGAACGTTTGGGAATCGCTTCCTTTTAGGTGGTTGTAGAATTTAACGTCTCTTTTCTGGATTTTGATAATTAGCGGGTATCGGCCTAATTCTGCTCTGCATGCGTTATTTGGTGTTTTACATTGTAATGCAGAGTCTCAATTTGGTGTTTGTCCCATTTTGTGAATTCTTGGTTGGTGAGAGGACTCCAGACCTCACAACCATAAAGGGCAATGGGTTCTATAACTGATTCAAGTATTTTGGTATGTCGAATTTTATGTTCCTTTTGATGGAGTAGAAAGCCCTTCTTGCCTTGTCTCTCAGATTGTTCACAGCTTTGTGAAAGTTATCTGTGGCTCTGATGTTTAGGCTGAGGTACGTGTAGTTTTTTGTGTGCTCTAGGGCAACGGTGTCTAGATGGAATTTATATTTGTGGTCTTGGCAACTGGACCTTTTTTGGAATACCGTTATTTTTATCTTACTGAGATTTACTGTCAGGGCCCAGGTCTGGCAGAATCTGTGCAGAAGATCTAGGTGCTGCTCTATTCCCTCCTTGGTTGGGGACAGAAGCACCAGATCATCAGAAAACAGTAGATATTTGACTTCAGATTCTAGTAGGGTGAGGCCGGGTGCTGCAGACTGTTCTAGTACCCTCACCAATTTGTGTCTCCCCCCACATCCCTGTGGATAGGAATGTGTGTGTTTTATCCAATTTTAACCGCAAACTTGTTGTTTGTGTACATGGATTTTATAATGTTGTATGTTTTGCCCCCAACACTGCTTTACATCAGTTTGTATAGCAGACCCTCGTCCCAAATTGAGTCAAACTTTTTTGAAATCAATAAAGAGTGAGAAGAGTTTGTTCTCTCTCTTGCTCTCTTTCGCTCTCTCTCTTTAAAAACTTCTTGTCAATAGGGGGGTGCTGTTTTCACTGGCCACTCTCTCTCTCTTTACAGCCAGAACAGCAGCAGGCCACTCTCTCTCTCTTTACAGCCAGAACAGCAGCAGGCCACTCTCTCTCTCTTTACAGCCAGAACAGCAGCAGGCCACTCTCTCTCTCTCTCTCTTTACAGCCAGAACAGCAGCAGGCCACTCCCTCTCTCTTTACAGCCAGAACAGCAACAGGCCACTCCCTCTCTCTTTAAAGCCAGAACAGCAGCAGGCCACTCCCTCTCTCTTTACAGCCAGAACAGCAGCAGGCCACTCCCTCTCTCTTTACAGCCAGAACAGCAACAGGCCACTCCCTCTCTCTTTAAAGCCAGAACAGCAGCAGGCCACTCCCTCTCTCTTTACAGCCAGAACAGCAGCAGGCCACTCCCTCTCTCTTTACAGCCAGAACAGCAGCAGGCCACTCCCTCTCTCTTTACAGCCAGAACAGCAGCAGGCCACTCTCTCTCTCTTTACAGCCAGAACAGCAACAGGCCACTCCCTCTCTCTTTAAAGCCAGAACAGCAGCAGGCCACTCTCTCTCTCTCTCTTTAAAGCCAGAACAGCAGCAGGCCACTCTCTCTCTCTCTTTAAAGCCAGAACAGCAACAGGCCACTCTCTCTCTCTTTACAGCCAGAACAGCAACAGGCCACTCCCTCTCTCTTTAAAGCCAGAACAGCAGCAGGCCACTCTCTCTCTCTCTCTCTCTCTTTACAGCCAGAACAGCAGCAGGCCACTCTCTCTCTCTTTACAGCCAGAACAGCAGCAGGCCACTCTCTCTCTCTTTACAGCCAGAACAGCAGCAGGCCACTCTCTCTCTCTTTACAGCCAGAACAGCAGCAGGCCACTCTCTCTCTCTTTAAAGCCAGAACAGCAGCAGGCCACTCCCTCTCTCTTTAAAGCCAGAACAGCAGCAGGCCACTCCCTCTCTCTTTACAGCCAGAACAGCAGCAGGCCACTCTCTCTCTCTTTACAGCCAGAACAGCAGCAGGCCACTCTCTCTCTCTCTTTAAAGCCAGAACAGCAGCAGGCCACTCTCTCTCTCTTTACAGCCAGAACAGCAGCAGGCCACTCTCTCTCTCTTTAAAGCCAGAACAGCAGCAGGCCACTCTCTCTCTCTTTAAAGCCAGAACAGCAGCAGGCCACTCCCTCTCTCTTTACAGCCAGAACAGCAGCAGGCCACTCTCTCTCTCTCTCTCTTTAAAGCCAGAACAGCAGCAGGCCACTCTCTCTCTCTTTACAGCCAGAACAGCAGCAGGCCACTCTCTCTCTCTCTTTAAAGCCAGAACAGCAGCAGGCCACTCTCTCTCTCTCTTTACAGCCAGAACAGCAGCAGGCCACTCTCTCTCTCTTTACAGCCAGAACAGCAGCAGGCCACTCTCTCTCTCTCTCTTTACAGCCAGAACAGCAGCAGGCCACTCCCTCGCTCTTTAATGCCAGAACAGCAGCAGGCCACTCCCTCTCTCTTTAAAGCCAGAACAGCAACAGGCCACTCCCTCTCTCTTTAAAGCCAGAACAGCAGCAGGCCTCTCTCTCTCTCTCTCTTTAAAGCCAGAACAGCAGCAGGCCACTCTCTCTCTCTCTCTCTTTAAAGCCAGAACAGCAGCAGGCCACTCTCTCTCTCTCTTTACAGCCAGAACAGCAGCAGGCCACTCTCTCTCTCTCTCTCTCTCTCTCTCTCTCTTTACAGCCAGAACAGCAACAGGCCACTCCCTCTCTCTTTAAAGCCAGAACAGCAGCAGGCCACTCTCTCTCTCTCTTTACAGCCAGAACAGCAGCAGGCCACTCTCTCTCTCTTTAAAGCCAGAACAGCAGCAGGCCACTCCCTCTCTCTTTAAAGCCAGAACAGCAGCAGGCCACTCTCTCTCTCTCTTTAAAGCCAGAACAGCAGCAGGCCACTCTCTCTCTCTCTTTAAAGCCAGAACAGCAGCAGGCCACTCTCTCTCTCTTTAAAGCCAGAACAGCAGCAGGCCACTCTCTCTCTCTCTTTACAGCCAGAACAGCAGCAGGCCACTCTCTCTCTCTCTCTCTCTCTCTCTCTCTCTTTACAGCCAGAACAGCAACAGGCCACTCCCTCTCTCTTTAAAGCCAGAACAGCAGCAGGCCACTCCCTCTCTCTTTAAAGCCAGAACAGCAGCAGGCCACTCTCTCTCTCTCTTTACAGCCAGAACAGCAGCAGGCCACTCTCTCTCTCTCTTTACAGCCAGAACAGCAGCAGGCCACTCCCTCTCTCTTTAAAGCCAGAACAGCAGCAGGCCACTCTCTCTCTCTCTCTTTACAGCCAGAACAGCAGCAGGCCACTCTCTCTCTCTTTAAAGCCAGAACAGCAACAGGCCACTCCCTCTCTCTTTAAAGCCAGAACAGCAGCAGGCCACTCTCTCTCTCTCTCTTTAAAGCCAGAACAGCAGCAGGCCACTCTCTCTCTCTCTTTAAAGCCAGAACAGCAACAGGCCACTCTCTCTCTCTTTACAGCCAGAACAGCAACAGGCCACTCCCTCTCTCTTTAA
Organism: Salvelinus fontinalis; assembly: GCF_029448725.1. Classification (NCBI taxonomy): domain Eukaryota; kingdom Metazoa; phylum Chordata; class Actinopteri; order Salmoniformes; family Salmonidae; genus Salvelinus; species Salvelinus fontinalis. Next base: position 33,790,252 of record NC_074686.1, on the reverse strand, counting down.
AGCCAGAACAGCAGCAGGCCACTCTCTCTCTCTCTCTCTCTCTCTCTTTACAGCCAGAACAGCAGCAGGCCACTCTCTCTCTCTTTAAAGCCAGAACAGCAGCAGGCCACTCTCTCTCTCTCTCTCTCTCTTTACAGCCAGAACAGCAGCAGGCCACTCTCTCTCTCTTTAAAGCCAGAACAGCAGCAGGCCACTCTCTCTCTCTTTAAAGCCAGAACAGCAGCAGGCCTCTCTTTGTCTCTCTCTCTCCCTTTCTCTCTCTCCAGCCAGAACAGCAGCAGGCCAGCCAGCGGCAGCATGGATCAACCAGGGGGTGATTACCCTTCTCTCCTCTATCTCTTCTGAGCCGCTGATTACACAGACGCAGGGCCCAGATTTTAGTATTAGACATCTTTAAGAGTCAAGCCTCTCGCGTAAATGTTATTGGCCCTTTTTCACTGATTTCATGAATACTGCAGTGACTGGGAATCTCGCCCAGTGTGACAATCATTGAGCATCCCTTCCCTTCTACTGCAAGGTTATTAAAGAGTAATTTGCATTAAGCCAAGGTGTTTATATTGCAGTAATATGTATTCCGTGCTTGATGCTTGGATTGCTAATGTTTGACACAAAGGGTATTTTGTGTCTTAATTGCATTTACTTTGCACTATAGAGGTTGAAAGGGTTTTAGAGGGAAAGCCTTGAAGACTGTTGCATACTTTATTTCAATGTTGTACCTGGGAAAGCTGGGAAAGTTATTGCATTTGAATAGAATTAATTAATTAATTAATTCAGCCAAAGACGCCAACCTTCTGTCCAACCTTGAATCATATGTTACCGCTTTACATCTTTCAGATGGTAATTGTATGCTGTATACAACGGTTTTGTTCCTGTCCTTACCCCTTCTGTTGGCGTCAAAGGTGACTACAGGCTCCATTCATCTCAAAAGAAAGTATTTCTCCCTTTCTCTTTCCCTTTCTCTTTCCCTTTCTCTTTCTCTTTCCCTCTCTTTCTATGTTTCTCTCTCTCTCCCCCTCTCGATTTTTCTCTCTCCCCATGTCCCTGAAAGAACTGGATGAAACAGAAAACAGTCAAAGACACCATCAGGTGGAGAGAACCAAACTGAAAAAAAGAGAGCAGCAGAGAGAGAAATGTTAACACTGGGGAAAAGGAATGTGAACTAATCATTGGTTTAATTTCCATATAACCTCGTAAGCGTCTGTCAGAGTGTGTTAAGTGAGCGAGACGCGTTTGGGAAAGGGCAATCTCATGCTGCGGAGGTCTGTGTCGAACAACTACCTGAAATAGTGCTGAGCCAGGTGTTAAGGGTTGTGTCCCAAATGATACCCTACTCCCTATGAAGTACAGTACTTTTGACCACCCGATGGGCCCTGGTCAAAAGTACTACACTGCACTACATAGGGAATAGGGTGTCTTTTGGGACGTAGCCTTGTTCTGCTTATGGGCTGAAGTACTTAGCTCGGGAGGTGCTAACTGTGTGTGTGTGTGTGTGTGTGTGTGTGTGTGTGTGTGTGTGTGTGTGTGTGTGTGTGTGTGTGTGTGTGTGTGTGTGTGTGTGTGTGTGTGTGTGTGTGTGTGTGTGTGTGTGTGTGTGTGTGTGTGTGTGTGTGTGTTGAGAGTTTATGACCCTACTCCCTATGAAGTGTGTGTGTGTGTGTGTGTGTGTGTGTGTGTGTGTGTGTGTGTGTGTGTGTGTGTGTGTGTGTGTGTGTGTGTGTGTGTGTGTGTGTGTGTGTGTGTGTGTGTGTGTGTGTGTGTGTGTGTGTGTGTGTGTGTGTGTGTGTGTGTGTGTTGAGAGTTTATGACCCTACTCCCTATGAAGTACAGTACTTTTGACCACCCGATGGGCCCTGGTCAAAAGTACTACACTGCACTACATAGGGAATAGGGTGTCTTTTGGGACGTAGCCTTGTTCTGCTTATGGGCTGAAGTACTTAGCTCGGGAGGTGCTAACTGTGTGTGTGTGTGTGTGTGTGTGTGTGTGTGTGTGTGTGTGTGTGTGTGTGTGTGTGTGTGTGTGTGTGTGTGTGTGTGTGTGTGTGTGTGTGTGTGTGCGTGCGTGCGTGCGTGCGTGCGTGCGTGCGTGCGTGCGTGTTGAGAGTTTATGACTGGAAGACAGTGTTTGCCCTAGCTGCCTGTGAAACAAACTGCTTTGCTCTCTGCTTGAGTATCATCGTCAGGCAGAAGGCTTTGTAACCAAATATGTAGGCTAGGTATAAACATGACGTTGAGATGGTATACAGTAGCTCTAATTCAAAATGTGTCTTTGACTTAGCCCTTACAAATGTAAATGTATTGCTTGAACTTAAATATGTCCCTGAAAGACTAGTGCCCTTACCCTGAAATGCTAGTGCCCTTACCCTGAAAGGCTAATGTCCTTACCCTGAAATACTAGTGTCCTTACCCTGAAAGACTAGTGTCCTTACCCTGAAAGACTAGTGTCCTTACCCTGAAAGGCTAGTGCCCTTACCCTGAAAGACTAGTGTCCTTACCCTGAAAGGCTAGTGTCCTTACCCTGAAAGACTAGTGTCCTTACCCTGAAAGGCTAGTGTCCTTACCCTGAAAGGCTAGTGTCCTTACCCTGAAAGGCTAGTGTCCTTACCCTGAAAGACTAGTGCCCTTACCCTGAAAGGCTAGTGCCCTTACCCTGAAAGGCTAGTGTCCTTACCCTGAAAGGCTAGTGCCCTTACCCTGAAAGGCTAGTGTCCTTACCCTGAAAGACTAGTGTCCTTACCCTGAAAGGCTAGTGTCCTTACCCTGAAAGACTAGTGTCCTTACCCTGAAAGACTAGTGCCCTTACCCTGAAATGCTAGTGCCCTTACCCTGAAAGGCTAGTGTCCTTACCCTGAAAGACTAGTGCCCTTACTCTGAAAGGCTAGTGTCCTTACTCTGAAAGGCTAGTGTCCTTACCCTGAAAGACTAGTGTCCTTACCCTGAAAGACTAGTGACCTTACCCTGAAAGACTAGTGTCCTTACCCTGAAAGGCTAGTGTCCTTACCCTGAAAGGCTAGTGTCCTTACCCTGAAAGACTAGTGACCTTACCCTGAAAGGCTAGTGTCCTTACCCTGAAAGGCTAGTGTCCTTACCCTGAAAGGCTAGTGTCCTTACCCTGAAAGACTAGTGACCTTACCCTGAAAGGCTAGTGCCCTTACCCTGAAAGACTAGTGTCCTTACCCTGAAAGACTAGTGACCTTACCCTGAAAGACTAGTGACCTTACCCTGAAAGGCTAGTGTCCTTACCCTGAAAGGCTAGTGTCCTTACCCTGAAAGACTAGTGACCTTACCCTGAAAGACTAGTGTCCTTACCCTGAAAGACTAGTGTCCTAACCCTGAAAGACTAGTGCCCTTACCCTGAAAGACTAGTGTCCTTACCTAGTTTAAACACTGAAACATATTCAGATGAGGAATGGGTCACAAAAGCTCCCAAAAGCTTCTGACAAAGGCCAATATTCCAATAGATAGGCCTAAATATTCAAGTGCTTTTTCTATTATGAGGAAGGGGTCTGAAATCTGAACAATATCAAAACCAACAGATCACACTGTTGCCGGGCAACAGTGTGATCTGTTGCCAGGCATACAGGGACTCTGTCCTCCTCTGGCTCCATGGTGTACAGGGACTCTGTCCTCCTCTGGCTCCACGGCGTACAGGGACTCAGTCCTCCTCTGGCTCCACGGCATAAAGGGACTCAGATCTCCTCTGGCTCCATGGTGTACAGGGACTCAGTCCTCCTCTGGCTCCATGGTGTACAGGGACTCTGTCCTCCTCTGGCTCCACGGCGTACAGGGACTCAGTTCTCCTCTGGCTCCACGGCATAAAGGGACTCAGATCTCCTCTGGCTCCATGGTGTACAGGGACTCAGTCCTCCTCTGGCTCCACGGCGTACAGGGACTCAGTCCTCCTCTGGCTCCACGGCGTACAGGGACTCAGTCCTCCTCTGGCTCCACGGCATAAAGGGACTCAGTTCTCCTCTGGCTCCACGGCGTACAGGGACTCAGTCCTCCTCTGGCTCCACGGCATAAAGGGACTCAGTTCTCCTCTGGCTCCACGGCGTACAGGCTCTCAGTCCTCCTCTGGCTCCACGCCGTACAGGGACTCAGTCCTCCTCTGGCTCCACGGCGTACAGGGACTCAGTCCTCCTCTGGCTCCACGGCGTACAGGGACTCAGTCCTCTTCTGGCTCCATGGTGTACAGGGACTCAGTCCTCCTCTGGCTCCACGGCATAAAGGGACTCAGTTCTCCTCTGGCTCCACGGCATAAAGGGACTCTGTCCTCCTCTGGCTCCACGGCATACAGGGACTCTGTCCTCCTCTGGCTCCATGGTGTACAGGGACTCTGTCCTCCTCTGGGTCCACGGCATAAAGGGACTCAGTTCTCCTCTGGCTCCACGGCGTACAGGCTCTCAGTCCTCCTCTGGCTCCACGGCGTACAGGGACTCAGTCCTCCTCTGGCTCCACGGCGTACAGGGACTCAGTCCTCCTCTGGCTCCATGGCATACAGGGACTCTGTCCTCCTCTGGCTCCATGGTGTACAGGGACTCAGTCCTCCTCTGGGTCCACGGCATAAAGGGACTCAGTTCTCCTCTGGCTCCACGGCGTACAGGCTCTCAGTCCTCCTCTGGCTCCACGGCGTACAGGGACTCAGTCCTCCTCTGGCTCCACGGCGTACAGGGACTCAGTCCTCCTCTGTCTCCATGGTGTACAGGGACTCAGTCCTCCTCTGGCTCCACGGCATAAAGGGACTCAGTTCTCCTCTGGCTCCACGGCATAAAGGGACTCAGTCCTCCTCTGGCTCCACGGCGTACAGGCTCTCAGTCCTCCTCTGGCTCCATGGTGTACAGGGACTCAGTCCTCCTCTGGCTCCACGGCATAAAGGGACTCAGTTCTCCTCTGGCTCCACGGCATAAAGGGACTCAGTCCTCCTCTGGCTCCACGGCGTACAGGCTCTCAGTCCTCCTCTGGCTCCATGGTGTACAGGGACTCAGTCCTCCTCTGGCTCCACGGCGTACAGGCTCTCAGTCCTCCTCTGGCTCCACGGCATACAGGGACTCAGTCCTTCTCCGGCTCCACGGCGTACAGGGACTCGGTCCTCCTCTGTCTCCATGGCGTACAGGGACTCGGTCCTCCTCTGGCTCCATGGTTGTGCTACTCTATTAGTTTTTAAAAAACTCTAGTTGCCATTGGCAGCAACATTTCTTCTAACATTGCAAGACATTATAAGTCGTAATTATGAGAGAAATTTTCAGTAGAACGTCAGGTATTTTCTGAATATCGCATCTGGGGCAACACCAACATAAAAAAAATATGCGTCACTCCAACACGTGAAGCTGTGCCACTGTACAGTACAGTCTGGAGTTGATGAAGTCTGCCCCCCAGTAGACTCTACGTGGATAATGGTCTCTCTGCCAGCCAACTGCAGTAGTGTCCTGCCAAAACCACTGAAATAGTTGAAGCATGAAAAACATTCCTTACTGCACAGGGCTCATGGTCTCTGTTCTCTCTGCTCTCTGTTCTGTTCAACCATGCACATTCCCTGGTGAAGCTTTTCCCCAGAGTTTGGTTCAGTTGACTTACTCTGGCCCAGTATTGGAGTCGGAGGCTGGGGTTGCCAGTGGTATGATTTAGGGAGGGAGATCTGTGTGTGTGCAGTATCACAACTGTTGCAAATTCCGACATTTTAATGCATTGCTGTTAGACTTCTCCACACACTGTTAAAAATGTGACTCTCCCCAAACACAATTGTATTGGCACAGGATTGTAGATCGCAGCTCTTCTCTCACAAAAACTATAGGCCTATATTTCTTATCAGGTAACACAGATGTGTTGCCTTGACAGTTAACATATCTCTCAGCCTGTGTTATTAAATGTGTTTCATCAGATGTGTTAATTGTGTTGGCTCTGTTTACACTGTAATGCAGAACAAACTGATGGAAAATGCGGGAAGGCCTTCCGGCTCCTCTTCATCTTGTTATGTTGTTTCTATTATCATATGCATATGGGCCAGGGGGAGGTCTAAAATCTAGGGACAGGGGGAGGTCTAAAATCTAGGGACAGGGGGAGTTCTAGAATATATGGACAGGAGGAGTTCTAGAATATAGGGACAGGGGAAGTTCTAGAATCTATGGACAGGGGGAGTTCTAGAATCTAGGGACAGGAGGAGTTCTAAAATCTAGGGACAGGAGCAGGTATAGAGTCTAGTGACAGGGGGAGTCCTAGAATATAGGGACAGGGGAAGTTCTAGAATCTAGGGACAGGAGGAGTTCTAAAATCTAGGGACAGGAGCAGGTATAGAGTCTAGTGACAGGGGGAGTTCTAGAATATAGGGACAGGGGGAGTTCTAGAATCTATGGACAGGGGGAGTTCTAGAATCTAGGGACAGGAGGAGTTCTAAAATCTAGGGACAGGAGCAGGTATAGAGTCTAGTGACAGGGGGAGTTCTAGAATATAGGGACAGGGGAAGTTCTAGAATCTATGGACAGGGGGAGTTCTAGAATCTAGGGACAGGGGGAGTTCTAGAATCTAGGACCAGGGGGAGTTCTAGAATCTAGGGAAAGGAGGAGTTCTAGAATCTAGGGCCAGTGGGAGTTCTAGAATCTAGGGCCAGAGGGAGTTCTAGAGTCTAGGAACATGAGGAGTTCTAGAATCTAGGAACAGGAGTAGTTCTAGAATCTAGGGCCAATGAGAGTTCTAGAATTTAGGGACAGGGGGAGTTTTAGAATCTAGGGCCAGTGGGAGTTCTAGAATCTAGGGCCAGAGGGAGTTCTAGAATCTAGGGCCAGGAGGAGTTCTAGAATCTATGGCCAAGGGGAGTTCTAGAATCTAGGGACAGGAGGAGTTCTAAAATCTAGGGACAGGAGCAGGTATAGAATCTAGTGACAGGGGAAGTTCTAGAATCTAGGGACAGGGGGAGTTCTAGAATCTAGGAACAGGGGATGTTCTAGAATCTAGGGCCAGGAAGAGTTCTAGAATATAGGGACAGGGGAAGTTCTAGAATCTATGGACAGGGGGAGTTCTAGAATCTAGGGACAGGAGGAGTTCTAAAATCTAGGGACAGGAGCAGGTATAGAGTCTAGTGACAGGGGGAGTCCTAGAATATAGGGACAGGGGAAGTTCTAGAATCTAGGGACAGGAGGAGTCCTAAAATCTAGGGACAGGAGCAGGTATAGAGTCTAGTGACAGGGGGAGTTCTAGAATATAGGGACAGGGGAAGTTCTAGAATCTATGGACAGGGGGAGTTCTAGAATCTAGGGCCAGGGGGAGTTCTAGAATCTAGGGACAGGGGAAGTTCTAGAATCTAGGGACAGGAGGAGTTCTAAAATCTAGGGACAGGAGCAGGTATAGAGTCTAGTGACAGGGGGAGTTCTAGAATCTAGGGACAGGGGAAGTTCTAGAATCTATGGACAGGGGGAGTTCTAGAATCTAGGGACAGGGGGAGTTCTAGAATCTAGGGCCAGGGGGAGTTCTAGAATCTAGGGACAGGGGGAGTTCTAGAATCTAGGGCTAGTGGGAGTTCTAGAATCTAGGGACAGGAGGACTTCTAGAATCTAGGGACAGGAGGAGTTCTAGAGTCTAGGAACAGGGGGAGTTCTAGAATCTAGGGACAGGAGGAGTTCTAGAATCTAGGGCCAGAGGGAGTTCTAGAGTCTAGGAACAGGAGGAGTTCTAGAATCTAGGAACAGGAGTAGTTCTAGAATCTAGGGCCAATGAGAGTTCTAGAATTTAGGGACAGGGGGAGTTTTAGAATCTAGGGCCAGTGGGAGTTCTAGAATCTAGGGCCAGAGGGAGTTCTAGAATCTAGGGCCAGGAGGAGTTCTAGAATCTAGGGCCAAGGGGAGTTCTAGAATCTAGGGACAGGAGGAGTTCTAAAATCTAGGGACAGGAGCAGGTATAGAGTCTAGTGACAGGGGGAGTCCTAGAATATAGGGACAGGGGAAGTTCTAGAATCTAGGGACAGGAGGAGTTCTAAAATCTAGGGACAGGAGCAGGTATAGAGTCTAGTGACAGGGGGAGTTCTAGAATATAGGGACAGGGGAGGTTCTAGAATATATGGACAGGGGGAGTTCTAGAATCTAGGGCCAGGGGGAGTTCTAGAATCTAGGGACAGGGGAAGTTCTAGAATCTATGGACAGGGGGAGTTCTAGAATCTAGGGACAGGAGGAGTTCTAAAATCTAGGGACAGGAGCAGGTATAGAGTCTAGTGACAGGGGGAGTTCTAGAATATAGGGACAGGGGAAGTTCTAGAATCTATGGACAGGGGGAGTTCTAGAATCTAGGGACAGGGGGAGTTCTAGAATCTAGGGCCAGGGGGAGTTCTAGAATCTAGGGACAGGAGGAGTTCTAGAATCTAGGGCCAGTGGGAGTTCTAGAATCTAGGGACAGGAGGAGTTCTAAAATCTAGGGACAGGAGGAGTTCTAGAGTCTAGGAACAGGGGGAGTTCTAGAATCTAGGGACAGGAGGAGTTCTAGAATCTGGGCCAGAGGGAGTTCTAGAGTCTAGGAACATGAGGAGTTCTAGAATCTAGGAACAGGAGTAGTTCTAGAATCTAGGGCCAATGAGAGTTCTAGAATTTAGGGACAGGGGGAGTTTTAGAATCTAGGGCCAGTGGGAGTTCTAGAATCTAGGGCCAGAGGGAGTTCTAGAATCTAGGGCCAGGAGGAGTTCTAGAATCTATGGCCAAGGGGAGTTCTAGAATCTAGGGACAGGAGGAGTTCTAAAATCTAGGGACAGGAGCAGGTATAGAATCTAGTGACAGGGGAAGTTCTAGAATCTAGGGACAGGGGGAGTTCTAGAATCTAGGAACAGGGGATGTTCTAGAATCTAGGGCCAGGAAGAGTTCTAGAATATAGGGACAGGTGAAGTTCTAGAATCTATGGACAGGGGGAGTTCTAGAATCTAGGGACAGGAGGAGTTCTAAAATCTAGGGACAGGAGCAGGTATAGAGTCTAGTGACAGGGGGAGTCCTAGAATATAGGGACAGGGGAAGTTCTAGAATCTAGGGACAGGAGGAGTTCTAAAATCTAGGGACAGGAGCAGGTATAGAGTCTAGTGACAGGGGGAGTTCTAGAATATAGGAACAGGGGGAGTTCTAGAATCTATGGACAGGGGGAGTTCTAGAATCTAGGGACAGGAGGAGTTCTAAAATCTAGGGACAGGAGCAGGTATAGAGTCTAGTGACAGGGGGAGTTCTAGAATATAGGGACAGGGGAAGTTCTAGAATCTATGGACAGGGGGAGTTCTAGGATCTAGGGACAGGGGGAGTTCTAGAATCTAGGGCCAGGGGGAGTTCTAGAATCTAGGGACAGGAGGAGTTCTAGAATCTAGGGCCAGTGGGAGTTCTAGAATCTAGGGCCAGAGGGAGTTCTAGAGTCTAGGAACATGAGGAGTTCTAGAATCTAGGAACAGGAGTAGTTCTAGAATCTAGGGCCAATGAGAGTTCTAGAATTTAGGGACAGGGGGAGTTTTAGAATCTAGGGCCAGTGGGAGTTCTAGAATCTAGGGCCAGAGGGAGTTCTAGAATCTAGGGCCAGGAGGAGTTCTAGAATCTAGGGCCAAGGGGAGTTCTAGAATCTAGGGACAGGAGGAGTTCTAAAATCTAGGGACAGGAGCAGGTATAGAATCTAGTGACAGGGGAAGTTCTAGAATCTAGGGACAGGGGGAGTTCTAGAATCTAGGAACAGGGGATGTTCTAGAATCTAGGGCCAGGAAGAGTTCTAGAATATAGGGACAGGGGAAGTTCTAGAATCTATGGACAGGGGGAGTTCTAGAATCTAGGGACAGGAGGAGTTCTAAAATCTAGGGACAGGAGCAGGTATAGAGTCTAGTGACAGGGGGAGTCCTAGAATATAGGGACAGGGGAAGTTCTAGAATCTAGGGACAGGAGGAGTACTAAAATCTAGGGACAGGAGCAGGTATAGAGTCTAGTGACAGGGGGAGTTCTAGAATATAGGGACAGGGGAAGTTCTAGAATCTATGGACAGGGGGAGTTCTAGAATCTAGGGCCAGGGGGAGTTCTAGAATCTAGGGACAGGGGAAGTTCTAGAATCTAGGGACAGGAGGAGTTCTAAAATCTAGGGACAGGAGCAGGTATAGAGTCTAGTGACAGGGGGAGTTCTAGAATCTAGGGACAGGGGAAGTTCTAGAATCTATGGACAGGGGGAGTTCTAGAATCTAGGGACAGGGGGAGTTCTAGAATCTAGGGCCAGGGGGAGTTCTAGAATCTAGGGCTAGTGGGAGTTCTAGAATCTAGGGACAGGAGGACTTCTAGAATCTAGGGACAGGAGGAGTTCTAGAGTCTAGGAACAGGGGGAGTTCTAGAATCTAGGGACAGGGGGAGTTCTAGAATCTAGGGCCAGGGGGAGTTCTAGAATCTAGGGCTAGTGGGAGTTCTAGAATCTAGGGACAGGGGGACTTCTAGAATCTAGGGACAGGAGGAGTTCTAGAGTCTAGGAACAGGGGGAGTTCTAGAATCTAGGGACAGGAGGAGTTCTAGAATCTAGGGCCAGAGGGAGTTCTAGAGTCTAGGAACAGGATGAGTTCTAGAATCTAGGAACAGGAGTAGTTCTAGAATCTAGGGCCAATGAGAGTTCTAGAATTTAGGGACAGGGGGAGTTTTAGAATCTAGGGCCAGTGGGAGTTCTAGAATCTAGGGCCAGAGGGAGTTCTAGAATCTATGGCCAAGGGGAGTTCTAGAATCTAGGGACAGGAGGAGTTCTAAAATCTAGGGACAGGAGCAGGTATAGAGTCTAGTGACAGGGGGAGTTCTAGAATATAGGGACAGGGGAGGTTCTAGAATATATGGACAGGGGGAGTTCTAGAATCTAGGGCCAGGGGGAGTTCTAGAATCTAGGGACAGGGGAAGTTCTAGAATCTATGGACAGGGAGAGTTCTAGAATCTAGGGACAGGAGGAGTTCTAAAATCTAGGGACAGGAGCAGGTATAGAGTCTAGTGACAGGGGGAGTTCTAGAATATAGGGACAGGGGAAGTTCTAGAATCTATGGACAGGGGGAGTTCTAGAATCTAGGGACAGGGGGAGTTCTAGAATCTAGGGCCAGGGGGAGTTCTAGAATCTAGGGACAGGAGGAGTTCTAGAATCTAGGGCCAGTGGGAGTTCTAGAATCTAGGGACAGGAGGAGTTCTAGAATCTAGGGACAGGAGGAGTTCTAGAGTCTAGGAACAGGGGGAGTTCTAGAATCTAGGGACAGGAGGAGTTCTAGAATCTGGGCCAGAGGGAGTTCTAGAGTCTAGGAACATGAGGAGTTCTAGAATCTAGGAACAGGAGTAGTTCTAGAATCTAGGGCCCATGAGAGTTCTAGAATTTAGGGACAGGGGGAGTTTTAGAATCTAGGGCCAGTGGGAGTTCTAGAATCTAGGGCCAGAGGGAGTTCTAGAATCTAGGGCCAGGAGGAGTTCTAGAATCTATGGCCAAGGGGAGTTCTAGAATCTAGGGACAGGAGGAGTTCTAAAATCTAGGGACAGGAGCAGGTATAGAATCTAGTGACAGGGGAAGTTCTAGAATCTAGGGACAGGGGGAGTTCTAGAATCTAGGAACAGGGGATGTTCTAGAATCTAGGGCCAGGAAGAGTTCTAGAATATAGGGACAGGTGAAGTTCTAGAATCTATGGACAGGGGGAGTTCCAGAATCTAGGGACAGGAGGAGTTCTAAAATCTAGGGACAGGAGCAGGTATAGAGTCTAGTGACAGGGGGAGTCCTAGAATATAGGGACAGGGGAAGTTCTAGAATCTAGGGACAGGAGGAGTTCTAAAATCTAGGGACAGGAGCAGGTATAGAGTCTAGTGACAGGGGGAGTTCTAGAATATAGGGACAGGGGAAGTTCTAGAATCTATGGACAGGGGGAGTTCTAGAATATAGGGCCAGGGGGAGTTCTAGAATCTAGGGACAGGGGAAGTTCTAGAATCTAGGGACAGGAGGAGTTCTAAAATCTAGGGACAGGAGCAGGTATAGAGTCTAGTGACAGGGGGAGTTCTAGAATCTAGGGACAGGGGAAGTTCTAGAATCTATGGACAGGGGGAGTTCTAGGGACAGGGGGAGTTCTAGAATCTAGGGCCAGGGGGAGTTCTAGAATCTAGGGACAGGAGGAGTTCTAGAATCTAGGGCTAGTGGGAGTTCTAGAATCTAGGGACAGGAGGACTTCTAGAATCTAGGGACAGGAGCAGTTCTAGAGTCTAGGAACAGGGGGAGTTCTAGAATCTAGGGACAGGAGGAGTTCTAGAATCTAGGGCCAGAGGGAGTTCTAGAGTCTAGGAACAGGAGGAGTTCTAGAATCTAGGAACAGGAGTAGTTCTAGAATCTAGGGCCAATGAGAGTTCTAGAATTTAGGGACAGGGGGAGTTTTAGAATCTAGGGCCAGTGGGAGTTCTAGAATCTAGGGCCAGAGGGAGTTCTAGAATCTAGGGCCAGGAGGAGTTCTAGAATCTATGGCCAAGGGGAGTTCTAGAATCTAGGGACAGGAGGAGTTCTAAAATCTAGGGACAGGAGCAGGTATAGAATCTAGTGACAGGGGAAGTTCTAGAATCTAGGGACAAGGGGAGTTCTAGAATCTAGGAACAGGGGATGTTCTAGAATCTAGGGCCAGGAAGAGTTCTAGAATATAGGGACAGGGGAAGTTCTAGAATCTATGGCCAGGGGGAGTTCTAGAATCTAGGGACAGGAGGAGTTCTAAAATCTAGGGACAGGAGCAGGTATAGAGTCTAGTGACAGGGGGAGTCCTAGAATATAGGGACAGGGGAAGTTCTAAAATCTAGGGACAGGAGCAGGTATAGAGTCTAGTGACAGGGGGAGTTCTAGAATATAGGGACAGGGGAGGTTCTAGAATATATGGACAGGGGGAGTTCTAGAATCTAGGGCCAGGGGGAGTTCTAGAATCTAGGGACAGGGGAAGTTCTAGAATCTAGGGACAGGAGGAGTTCTAAAATCTAGGGACAGGAGCAGGTATAGAGTCTAGTGACAGGGGGAGTTCTAGAGTCTAGGAACATGAGGAGTTCTAGAATCTAGGAACAGGAGTAGTTCTAGATTCTAGGGCCAATGAGAGTTCTAGAATTTAGGGACAGGGAGAGTTTTAGAATCTAGGGCCAGTGGGAGTTCTAGAATCTAGGGCCAGAGGGAGTTCTAGAATCTAGGGCCAGGAGGAGTTCTAGAATCTATGGCCAAGGGGAGTTCTAGAATCTAGGGACAGGAGGAGTTCTAAAATCTAGGGACAGGAGCAGGTATAGAATCTAGTGACAGGGGAAGTTCTAGAATCTAGGGACAGGGGGAGTTCTAGAATCTAGGAACAGGGGATGTTCTAGAATCTAGGGCCAGGAAGAGTTCTAGAATATAGGGACAGGTGAAGTTCTAGAATCTATGGACAGGGGGAGTTCTAGAATCTAGGGACAGGAGGAGTTCTAAAATCTAGGGACAGGAGCAGGTATAGAGTCTAGTGACAGGGGGAGTCCTAGAATATAGGGACAGGGGAAGTTCTAGAATCTAGGGACAGGAGGAGTTCTAAAATCTAGGGACAGGAGCAGGTATAGAGTCTAGTGACAGGGGGAGTTCTAGAATATAGGGACAGGGGAAGTTCTAGAATCTATGGACAGGGGGAGTTCTAGAATCTAGGGCCAGGGGGAGTTCTAGAATCTAGGGACAGGGGAAGTTCTAGAATCTAGGGACAGGAGGAGTTCTAAAATCTAGGGACAGGAGCAGGTATAGAGTCTAGTGACAGGGGGAGTTCTAGAATCTAGGGACAGGGGAAGTTCTAGAATCTATGGACAGGGGGAGTTCTAGAATCTAGGGACAGGGGGAGTTCTAGAATCTAGGGCCAGGGGGAGTTCTAGAATCTAGGGACAGGAGGAGTTCTAGAATCTAGGGCTAGTGGGAGTTCTAGAATCTAGGGACAGGAGGACTTCTAGAATCTAGGGACAGGGGAGGTTCTAGAGTCTAGGAACAGGGGGAGTTCTAGAATCTAGGGACAGGAGGAGTTCTAGAATCTAGGGCCAGACGGAGTTCTAGAGTCTAGGAACAGGAGGAGTTCTAGAATCTAGGAACAGGAGTAGTTCTAGAATCTAGGGCCAATGAGAGTTCTAGAATTTAGGGACAGGGGGAGTTTTAGAATCTAGGGCCAGTGGGAGTTCTAGAATCTAGGGCCAGAGGGAGTTCTAGAATCTAGGGCCAGGAGGAGTTCTAGAATCTATGGCCAAGGGGAGTTCTAGAATCTAGGGACAGGAGGAGTTCTAAAATCTAGGGACAGGAGCAGGTATAGAATCTAGTGACAGGGGAAGTTCTAGAATCTAGGGACAAGGGGAGTTCTAGAATCTAGGAACAGGGGATGTTCTAGAATCTAGGGCCAGGAAGAGTTCTAGAATATAGGGACAGGGGAAGTTCTAGAATCTATGGCCAGGGGGAGTTCTAGAATCTAGGGACAGGAGGAGTTCTAAAATCTAGGGACAGGAGCAGGTATAGAGTCTAGTGACAGGGGGAGTCCTAGAATATAGGGACAGGGGAAGTTCTAGAATCTAGGGACAGGAGGAGTTCTAAAATCTAGGGACAGGAGCAGGTATAGAGTCTAGTGACAGGGGGAGTTCTAGAATATAGGGACAGGGGAGGTTCTAGAATATATGGACAGGGGGAGTTCTAGAATCTAGGGCCAGGGGGAGTTCTAGAATCTAGGGACAGGGGAAGTTCTAGAATCTAGGGACAGGAGGAGTTCTAAAATCTAGGGACAGGAGCAGGTATAGAGTCTAGTGACAGGGGGAGTTCTAGAATCTAGGGACAGGGGAAGTTCTAGAATCTATTGACTGGGGGAGTTCTAGAATCTAGGGACAGGGGGAGTTCTAGAATCTAGGGCTAGGGGGAGTTCTAGAATCTAGGGACAGGAGGAGTTCTAGAGTCTAGGAACAGGGGGAGTTCTAGAATCTAGGGACAGGAGGAGTTCTAGAATCTAGGGCCAGAGGGTGTTCTAGAGTCTAGGAACAGGAGGAGTTCTAGAATCTAGGAACAGGAGTAGTTCTAGAATCTAGGGCCAATGAGAGTTCTAGAATTTAGGGACAGGGGGAGTTTTAAAATCTAGGGACAGGAGCAGGTATAGAATCTAGTGACAGGGGAAGTTCTAGAATCTAGGGACAGGAGGAGTTCTAGAATTTAGGGACAGGAGGAGTTCTAGAATCTAGGGCCAGGAGGAGTTCTAGAATCTAGGGACAGGGGGAGTTCTAGAATCTAGGGCCAGGAGGAGTTCTAGAATCTAGGGACAGGGGGAGTTCTAGAATCTAGGGCCAGGAGGAGTTCTAGAATCTAGGGACAGGAGTCGTTCTAGAATCTAGGGCCAATGGGAGTTGTATAATTTTGGGACAGGGCGAATTCTAGACTCTTGGGACAGGAGGAGTTCTAGAATCTACAGTAGGGGAAACATTCACAATAATCACTTATGATTTACTCTGGTTGCATACCAAATTCAACAGTAGCAACGATGGGGAGATGTCTGTCCATAATAAAGTGCTGCTCTGCCTTCTTAACAACACTATCAACAGGGCAGGTCCTACTGGCCCTAGTTTTGTCACACCTGGACTGCTCTTCAGTAGTGTGGTCAGGTGCCAGAAAGAGGGACTTAGGAAAATTGCAGTTGGCTCAAAATTGCAGTTGGCTTTTCAGGGCAGCACGGCTGGCCCTGAAAAGTACACGGATAGCTAACATTAATGACATGCATGTCAATCTCTCATGGCTTAAATTGGAAGTGGAAGAGAGATTGTTCCTGGGGGGACTGTGGGAGGGGTCTCGAATGGTTGAGGGACAGCTATTGGGGAACTGTGGGGGGATCTCGGAGGGTTCGGTTCACGTTTTTTTGGCCTGGTGGTAGATCGGTCAACCTGCCCTTGAGCAGGGCATTGACCCTGGATGCTTCTGTGTGTCGCTTTGAATGGGGATCTGTTGGATGACTGGTATGATGTAGTTGTTGAGCGGCTTCACTGCAAGTATATTGTGTGTTTCGAATATGCAAAAAATATATATATATATATATAAAAAAATATATATATATATATATATATATAAATGTTAAATTTAAAAGAAGAGAGATTGACTTCATCACTATTTGTTTTTGTAAGAAAGCTGAATGTACCGAACTGTCTGTTTAAACTACTAGCACACAGCTCGGACACCCATGCATATGCCACCAGAGGTCTCTTCACAAAGTCTAGAACAGACTATGGGAGGCGCACAGCACTACATAGAACCATGACTACATGGAACTCTATTCCACATCAGGTAACCGATGCAAGCAGTAAAAAAAATTGGTAAAAATACACCTTACGGAAGAGCGGGAAACTGTGAAGACACACAAGTGCTAGCACACGTTCTACACACACGTACATTGTTATATTGTTTTATACATTTTGTATTGTAGATATGTCGTGGTGTAATAATGTTATATGATGTCCTGCTTTATCTTTTGTTTTATTTGTAATGTAAATTATTTAATATGTTTGGACCCCAGGAAGAGTAGCTGATGCCTTGGCAGGAACTAATGGGGATCCCTAATAAACCCCAGGAAGAGTGCTGCTGCCTTGGCAGGAACTAATGGGGATCCCTAATAAACTCCAGGAAGAGTAGCTGCTGCCTTGGCAGGAACTAATGGGGATCCTTAACAAACCCCAGGATGAGTAGCTGATGCCTTGGCAGGAACTAATAGAAGTACAAAATACCACCATATCCCCTTTGTAGTGTGGTACTTTTGACCATAAGGCTCTGGTCAAAAATAGTGCACTATATAGCAAATCGGGTGGTATTTGGGACATGGCCTCTGTGCAGCTGGCTCTTCAGCAGTCCAGGAATAAAATCCATCCATAATGGCCTTGTTTGGACATGTTAGGAGTCAGGATCAGCTCCCCCTGTCCATGTAATGACTAAAAGACTCCCGAGTGGCACAGTGGTCTAAGGCACTGCCTCTCAGTGCAAGAGGCGTCACTGAAGTCCCTGGTTTGAATCCAGGCTGCATCACATCCGGCCGTGATTTGGAGTCCCATAGGGCGGCGCACAATTGGCCCAGCATCATCCGAATTTGGCCGGGGTAGGCCGTCATTGTAAATAAGAGTTTGTTCTTTTAAATAAAGGTAAAATAAATACAATTTAATTTAAAAATAAATAAATACATGTATTATGTGTGCCAGAGTAGGATCAGCTCCCCCCTGTCCATGTAGTGACATTCATTGTGATCTAAAAGACTACACTGGGTCCTGGGTGGCGCAGCAGTCAAAAGCACTGCACTGCAGTGCTGACGCGCCGCTAAAGCCTGAGGTTCAATCCCAAACTGTGTCACAACCGGCTGTGACTGGGAGCCCCATAGGACAACACACAGTGTGGAAAGAAGTAGATGGCCAGGCAGGTCATGTTTCGGAGGACGCATGACTCGAGCTTCGCATCTCCCAAGCCCATTGAGGAGATTCAAAGACGAGCCACGGGACCTAATTCAGGGAGAAAATGGAGTAAAAAATAATAAGCTTGTGACCATGCCACCCTGAACACATTTGTTAAGGGTCGGGCCTGGCTAGTATTGGGACGGGAGACCGCCTGGGAACGTCAGGTGCCGTAATCAAAAACAATTATTTAAAATGTTTTAAAATAAAAGGCTAAAATGATCCTTAAATCAGCTCTCCTAGTTTGAGACGGATGATACATAGGGCTCCTGAATGGGATTCACATGGCGACGGTAAGCGTAAAGATACAAATTCATTAAGGCAAGAAATCAAAGGGAATCAGGAACGATTAATGTATGACCTCCACAAAGTATATTTTAGGTCATTTTTGGTCACAGGTCCAGAAATGGCTGAAGAATTGCAACATTTGCCTAGAACTAACGCTGCAGATAGCAATACTGGGTGATTTCAAAAGCCATAGTTAATCAATCAGTAAGATAATAATTATTTTAGCAAAAAAATCTTCATTTTTAATTTACAATCTGTAGAAGCTATGAGAATAGAAAGGTTCAGTACTTTTGTGAAGCATCACAACCCAGTAGAAAAATATATGGCAAATAGAATGGATGGTGTTAAGAAATAGATGGGAGGGGTTGAATGGAGCTGAAGGGTGGGGCTAATAACAAGATAACCAATGTAAAACATAAAAATGTATATAGGTTCAGAAACGTTGTGAAATAGCACAGTTACAAATAGAAATCAAACTGGATGGACATCAGAAATAGAGGAAGGACTAAAAACAAACAAAATGCAACTATTGTGTCTGTAAAATGCGTATAAGATGTGTGGACTGAGGGTGGAAGCCCGGGTGCTGTTGTCTATTGGGTTACTCCAACTGGGGGAAGGGTGGTAGGGTGTGCGGGGAATAATAAAGGTATATCATTATTTTTTTTATGTATGTATATCTATATAGGTATGTGTATGTATATATGTGTATGCATATGTGTATGTATGTGTATGTATATGGATATATTTACCCCAAAAATATATGGGGGATTGGAAATGATGCAGACACTTACATTGATGGAGGCAACAATCTATCTGCAATATTAAACTGATCCAGCCCTAAAAAAATATTATGCTTTTTTAAAAGTTGATTTACTATCAGGATGACTATAGGGTGTAATGAGACACCCTATGTGAGAAGCTTTGGGCGTAATCACAACATAGCAGTCGTATAAGCTTACTGGTACGTAGAGATGCATTTTGCCCTGAGCCCTAGTAGATTAATTCACCTCTTTAACTAACTTCTAGGAGATTAATTCACCTCTTTAACTAACTTCTAGTAGATTAATTAGCCTCTTTAATTAACTTCTAGTAGATTAATTAGCCTCTTTTAACTAACTTCTAGTTGATTCATTATCCTCTTTAAAACTAACTTCTAGTAGATTAATTCACCTCTTTAACTAACTTCCTAATCCACAGTTAGTAGGGCAAGATGGTGCAAGTGAGTTCATTAAGTGTTCCTCCCTAGTCTCATATATTATTTAAGGTGATAATTCGTAGGATTTAGATCTCATCATTTCAAGATCACTTAAAATTCAAAAGTTAGTTTAAAGTGGGCCTAGGGTTACAAAATTGTGGTAACTTTCTCCAAACTCTCAGGTTTTCCAGAAGTCCCAGTTGGAAGATTCCTAGAATGAGCAGAAATAAGCAGAAAAAAATCATCTAAATTTCATTTCTAGAAAACCTGGGAATTCTGGGTAAGGCCTACATCATTGGGCCGTCCGTGTTGGGAACTGCACTTAATTTGGGTCAGGGAGAATGTAATGTTAGAGAAATCAGCAACTACCTTTGCCTTAGTGAAGTTACTTATGTTTACCGTATGCTTCCCAGTCGAAACAGTTCGTCCATATATTACGATAACATTTTGTGACCTTTTTGTTCGTTTTGGTCTTCGGCAGTTTCTTGGGAGGGGGGGCTGTTAGTGCACACAATTTTCATTGAGACAGGTCGAAGTTCGGTAGCCGATGTCTACGCCCCTTTGTCTGTGATTGGTCAACAGTACTACTCCTAGTAGGAGTGGGAACATGAGGTGTTTTCTAGCTAATGTTTTCACTTGAGAAATACTTCACCAAACATCTTCGTTAGATGTAAAATTGAGCAACAAAGACCTCCTCTGTAAAAACGTCAAAATTATTGACATATTTCTTGATTTGTCTTTGATTAATTCAGACTATTTTGAGGAAGTGTGTCTGGTCTTTAGGGAGTATGCGAGCACGGGCGGTCACTTGCGAAGCATAACCTAGGTATACGGACACCTTTACAACTTACTGTTTCTCCTGAGAAGAAGAAGGAAGAAGTAGTCTTAACAGAAAAATTGTCATTTCATAACAATTTAGGGCGAGTACAGTAGAGTTTTGTAATGCTAATGAGTAGGATGGGTAATCAGTTTTTTCTGCCTTCACAATGACTCTCTCAAAGCGGTTAGGGAGGCTAAATTAGGATACTTCTTTATTACTGTACACAGTGGAGAGGGAGCCCCCAGGGTGCACCAGTTTACTGTGGCTTCGCTCCAGACACAAAGAGAATGGTCCCCGAGAGGTTTTCAATTAAAATATTTAAATAAACATACAGTCCTGTTACCTCTGGAAGTCCTTGCTTCAGCTTTAAGGTCACTGCTGTTGTAATGAAGAATAATTATGTACTTTTATGATGTTATTGGCACAATAAATAAAATATAAAGCATCTCAATATGCTCGTCGCTAAAGAGAGCAGGAGCAGTTGACAAAACAGTAATTGTATAACGACCTGTTTTATCTATTTTGCCGCGCTTTGGTACCTACTATGCGCTGAGACTTACTGGCTTCGGGGGGCCAAAATAGATGTCACAATTAAGCTCTCATGCATTTTCTAAATGGCCACCGTATATAACATTACGCCTGTGAAATTATGAATGATGTTAATATTGTTAATATTTTTGTTTAGTTTCACACGTCAACCTCTCTCTCTCTCTCCCTCTTTCTTTCTCTCTCTCTTTCTCTCTTTCTCTCTTTCTCCTTCAGTGTTGTTTGGACAGTTTGTCTTGTTCCAGACGTCACTCAATGACGTGGTGGACATTTATGATGGGCCTACGCAGCAGTCTCCACTCCTGTCTTCTCTCTCTGGCTCCCACTCAGGTAATACAAAAAGCAACGCAACACAAGGACAGACACGTCAGCAACAGAACTGCCGGTTTTTGTTGTTGAGTCATTCCCTTTTGTCACCGTTTTGCCGCTTGCTCTTTGAGGGCTTTGTGGCCACATCTGTAGGGCTATGCATTAATCACACATTCAACCCTATTTTTTGGTATCATTTTAGTCTCCAGCACCACTCTGTCTCAGAATCCCAGTACATCACATTCACGTTCCATGAAAATCTCAAATGAATTGTGAGAACTCTGAGCTACACACATAAGAGAACAAAGCCCAAGATGAATCCCTATGATAGTTACACACACTTCCCCTGCCCCACATTTACTCTACCTATAGTTATTATATTTATCAAAAGCATCTGTTCCCTTGGGTCCATACCCTCACTTATGCTGAGCTATTGAGCCTTGCAGGCATGCGTGTGTGCGTGTGTGTGTGTGTGTGTGTGTGTGTGTGTGTGTGTGTGTGTGTGTGTGTGTGTGTGTGTGTGTGTGTGTGTGTGTGTGTGTGTGTGTGTGTGTGTGTGTGTGTGTGTGTGTGTGCGTGCGTGCGTGCGTGCGTGCGTGCGTGTGTCGGATGGATGGATGGATGGATGGATGGATGGATGGATGGAAAATGACATGGTTGCAATGTGTACCATGTAATCAGAAACACTTGAAAATATGTTCTTGACAAAGAGGTAAGTGCTGATGCAGGGCTGATGCAGGGCCCTCATCCCATCTTGGGGATGAGACCACAAAAGTGTCAGAGAGGCTGAGAAGAAGAAGAAGACAACGACGAAGACGAAGATAAAGACGAAGACAAAGAAAATAGAAGAGAAGAGGTGGGATGAGAGTGCCTCTGGCTTGACTGGAGTTGGCAGTCAATACGACGCCTCCTATCAAAGCAAATTAATGTCCTTCTTCAAATATAACATTGAACCAGCAGCTGATCAGTTCTGCACTGAAAGGCTTCAGAGTTCAACGAAGCCAGATTGGAGATCAAAGTGATTGATTAATCCAATGGACTCTGATACATTGATCTGTGACTGGGTCGGATCATCCGTTGTTGGACAGCCAACCTACAGATGTGCTGTCTTCATTTGATCACTCTTTTGTCGCAGAGAACTTTCCTGCATTGCAGGACATGTAAATTATAGTGTATTCAAGGTTTAAAAAGGCTTCTATAGTTTGTATTTTCCACTTTTTCCACTTGATTTATCCTAACTGAAAGTGTATCATCCCATACATAAATGTCCATTAAAAATAATCCACATAATAATGACCACTTCTTGTTTCTGCAGGATTATTTTCCTGCTGTGAGAAACTGGTCAAATGAAGATTTCACATATGTACAAATTAATCAGAAGAATAAGCTCCATTTCGTCCCGTGAAATGTTTGTGTTCGGTGGACTTGTAAATTGTGTTTGATTGCCAATGTCTTTCTTTCTTCAGGGGAGTCTCTACCCTTGAGCACTGGTAACCAGATAACCATCAAGTTCACCACGGTAGGCCCGGAGACGGCCAAGGGCTTTCACTTTGTCTATCAAGGTTGGTCTTCCATAGATCTTTCCTAGGTTATAGATTATTCCTGAGTACGGTGTCTATATTAGGATCCTTGTGACTCTTAAGCTGTCCTAATAGGAACACAGTGCATATGAAAGCAGGCCCTTTTTTGTGTACCAGGGTTGGTTATTTTAGATCTGTCATGACATTATTCAAATGTTGCAGCAATTCGCTTTCATCCAACCCCAGTCAAGCCAGAGGCATGGATTGAGTTTAGTTGTGTCTGTAATAATACTCTCCTCTATGTATTCAAAAGGACAGTATACAGTGCATTCAGAAAGTAGTCAGACCTCTTGACTGTTTCCACATTTTGTTACATTACAGCCTTGTTCTAATATTGATGAAATCAATGTTTTTACCTCATCAATCTACACACAATGACATTTTGGCAAATGTATTTCAAATATAAAAAAACGCAAATATCACATATAAGTATTAGGGCCCTTTACTCAGTACTTTATTGAAGCACTTGGAGACTTCTTGGGTATGATGCTACAAGCTCGGCACACCTGTATTTGGGGAGTTTCTCCCATTCTTCTCTGCAGATCCTCTCAAGCTCTGTCAGGTTTGGATGGGGAGCGTCACTACACAGCTATTTTCAGGTCTCTCCAGAGATGTTTGATCGGGTTCAAGTTTAGGCTCTGGCTGGACCACTCAACGACATTCAGAGACTTGTGCAAAAGCCACTCCTGCGTTGTCTTGGCTGTGTGCTTAGGGTGATTGTCCTGTTGGAAGGTGAACCGTCGCCCCAGTCGGAGGTCCTGAGCGCTCTGGAGCAGGTTTTCATATTTCCCTCTTGACTAGTGTCCCAGTACCTGCTGCTGAAAAACATCCCCACAGCATGATGCTGCCACCACCATGATTCACCGTAGGGATGGTGCCAGGTTTCCTCCAGACGCAACGCTTGGCATTCAGGCCAAAGAGTTCAATCTTGGTTTCATCAGACCAGAGAATCTTCTTTCTCATCATCTGAGAGTCTTTTATGTGGCTTTTGGCAAACTCCAAGCGGGCTGTTGTGTGCCTTTTACTGATTAGTGGCTTCTGTCTGGCCACTCTACCATGAAGGCCTGATTGGTGGAGTGCTGCAGAGATGGTTGTCCTTCTGGAAGAGTCTTCCATCTCCACAGAGGAACTCTGGAGCTCTGTCAGAGTGACCATCAGGTTCTTGGTCACTTCCTTGACCAAGGCTCTTCTCCCCCGATTGGTCAGTTTGGCCGGGCGGCCAGCTCTAGTTAGAGTCTTGGAGGTTCCAAACTTCTTCCATTGTTGAATGATGGAGGCCACTGTGTTCTTGGGGATCTTCAATGCTGCAGAAATGTTTTGGTACCCTTCCCCAGATCTGTGCCTCGACACAATCCTGTCTCAGAGCTCTACAGACAATTCCTTCAACCTCATGGCTTGGTTTTTGCTCTGACATGCACTGTCAACTGTGAGACCTTATAGAGACAGGTGTGCCTTTCCAAATAATGTCCAATCATTTGAATTTACCACAGGTGGACTCCAATCAACTTGTAGAAATATCTCAAGGATGATCAATGGAAACATGAGCTCAAACACCTGAGCTTCATTTCGAGTCTCGTAGCAAAGGGTTTGAATACTTATATAAATATGCTATTTCTATTTTTTGTTTTTAACACATTTTCAAAAATGTCTAAAAACCTGTTTTTGCTTTGTCATTATGGGGTATTGTGTGTAGTTTGATGAGAAAAAACATTAATTTAATCAATTTTAGAATAAATCTGTAACGTAATTAAAAGTGTAAAAAGTCAAGGGATCTGAATACCTTCCGAACACTGTATATACTTAATGATCCTTTGAATACACTAGCTCCACGTGAAATAAAAACATCTGAAATATGCGACTCTGACAGGCATTGAGTTAGATTGAGCTTCATTAAGATTTCCTTACAGAATGCCCTCAAGAGTAGCGCGTGTCTATGAGAGGAGATTATTTTTAGACGTCTGACATTTTAGACTCACGCTTCCATAGAGTACCTACATTCATCAGGAGTGTGCCGAAAACCGGAGGGGTGCATTTTTTATTTTTCTGTCAGCTAGCATCTGTTGATGACGTTGCCGGGCCCCAAAACCTGTCTGTTCAGCCCTATCAAAGGCACAGGGATGCTCTGCTCAGCAAGATGCTTCTCACATCCCCCCCCCCCCCCCCAACAATTGCTTAGAATGATCAAGCTTCTTATAGCTTTAACAAATTCTACACATGCCACATTTCCCCCTCCCCTTGAAAATCTCATGAGGGTATGTCTGCGTCCGAACTAGCACCCCATTCCCTTCATAAGTGCACTGCTGATCAAAAGTATTACAATATATAGGCAATAGGGTCCCAATAGGGACGTAACTTAACACTCAGCAGCAGCATCCTCCAGTATCAAAGACTCATTCATGCCCCCCCCACCCCTCTGATGCATGCTTAGCCTAACTCCTGGATGGATTCCTACAACACCCTCCAGACGCTGCCTGCCTGCTACCCGGATGTAATTCTCTATTACACATGCAAAGCTTTCTAAAATGCGAGCCTAGTCTCGTATCATTTAAATAGCTTGTTCATGCAAGCAAGGCTTACTAACTTAAATCCCACTCACTAACTCAGTGCTGTTGTTCTGGTCAAAATTTAATCCCAATTTCAATATGTCAGACTTTTACACAAAGGCCAGATTCGGTCAGATGGTTCTTGTTTATGTGAAAACCCTAAACCTGCGTTCAGTATTCAAGTGTGGGAGCACTCATGGGAAGTTGATCAAGGTAACAGACACACACTCTCCTCCCCTCTTACAGCGCCTTAATGCACCATTGGTGGTGGTCTGTGTTATGGCATTTAAGACGTGGGTTTTGCATTATCAAATGTCACGCTAGCTATAGCTGAAAGTCTGTCACCAGAGAGTGTGTTTGTGTTATTTCATGTTTTTGTCCCCACTTCGTCTTCTTCTTCTTCCTCCATTGCTTTACTGACACCTCCTATCCTCTCCACAGCTGTCCCAAGGACCAGTGCCACCCAGTGCAGTTCGGTCCCTGAGCCCCGCTTCGGCAAACGGATCGGGAACGACTTCGCCATGGGCGCCACAGTCCTGTTCGAGTGTAACCCCGGATACATCCTGCACGGTTCCACCGCCATCCACTGTGAGACCGTCCCTGACACCTTGGCCCAATGGAATGACTCGCTACCCACATGTATTGGTCAGTATGATTGACTCCCGAGCCAATTGTCGACTACCGTGATTGGTGACCGCATGTCAGAAACACGCCTGAGTCTTCTACCTTTCTCTCAGCCAATCACCACGGGCCGACCTCTTAAGTGAGGCAAAGTCATTAACGTGGGAGCGTGAGTGTGCACATGAAAGCAGACTGGGATTTTGGCTGTGAGGGTCCCTCAGGAGGCCTTCCTTCACACTCTGAACTGAAACAAGCAGAATGTTTCCTCCTGGCTGTGCATCCAGCCAGGTCTAAAGAGCGTGGTGAGGAGAGAGGCTAGAGAGAGAGGAAGAGAGGAGAGAGGCTGGAGAGAGAGGAAGAGAGGAGAGAGGGTAGAGAGAGCGTTGTGAGGAGAGAGGGTAGATAGAGAGGAAGAGAGGAGAGAGGGTAGAGAGAGCGTGGTGAGGAGAGAGGGTAGAGAGAGAGAGGAAGAGAGGAGAGAGCGTCTCTGATGAGAGTGCAGAGTTAAAGCGAGAGATGACTCTCTCACTCTCTTTCCCGACGAGTGCTCTGCCCAGTTTCTGGTTACAATTATTACTAATTGTCAGCAGAGCTGCAGTCTATTCATTATGTCTAAACAGCTCAGAAAATAGCCTCTAAATGGTAATGATCTTCCAATGGCTGCCTTTTCTCTCTTAAAGTGATGTTTGCCTTTTTGTCTGCGGATCACACACCAATATTCAAGGTTCTGGTTTTCAGCCAGAGTGACTTTCATATCAAGCTACATTTAATAACGCAGGGATTTTTCCCAGTCCATGGTGGGATGGGCATGCCTGTCTGATGGGAGGCTAGTAAAGTACATCTAATCTGTGCTTGCTCCCTGCTCCTAACTGGCAGAGACAGAATGGCATGGTGTTATTTTCTGTCAAACCCATCCAAAGCCCTGCTCCAAAGCAAAGGAGGGAGACACAGAGTTTGTAAACAGGATTTGACCAGAGCTGTAGCCTTGATATGAAGGGCCACTATCTAGCTGTCTTTGAATGAAGGGCCCCTAGCAAGCTGTCTTTGAATGAAGGGCCAGTATCTAGTCTTTGAATGAAGGGCCAGTATCTAGCTATGTGGAGGTGAAGGGCCACTTATCAATGCATAAGGGAGTGTGGAGTTGGCAAGGGCATATTTCTGAATGACTTGCTTTCTCTACGCTGCCTCTTTGGCCCGCTGTAGAACACGTCTTCTTGGGTTTTTTCTTTTTCTGTTTTCCATTTGTGCTTTCCAGTGGGACGGATACGGGCCATAGGATTTTTCTCCGTGATTACCTGAGCACTATCGCTGCATTTTATATATCATCTGTAAAATATGGATGAGTTAGAATTGCTCTGAAGTGAGTTTGTTGAATAATTTAATCTTCTGACACAGATATATTGCTCTCTCCCCCCTGTCTCTCAACACCTCTCTCTCTCAATGTCTCGCTCTCTCTTTCTTTCTCCATCTCTCCCTCCCCCTCACTCTCTCCCCTCTCTCTCAATGTCTCGCTCTCTCTTCCTTTCTCCCTCTCTCCCTCCCCCTCGCTCTCCCCCCCCTCTCGCTCTCTCCCCTCTCTCTCAATGTCTCGCTCTCTCTTCCTTTCTCCCTCTCTCCCTCCCCCTCGCTCTCCCCCCCTCTCGCTCTCTCCCCTCTCTCTCAATGTCTCGCTCTCTCTTTCTTTCTCCATCTCTCCCTCCCCCTCGCTCTCTCTCTCCTTCACTCTCATATCTGTCAGACATTTCTGCTGCCATATTAGACAGCCATCAGTGTGTCCCAGTCTTCTCTTAGTTATTTAAACAAGGTGATTGGTGCTGACCTCTAGTATATACTGTTATCCTTCACAGATAGCATCATCATCGGATCTGAGCATCAGATCAGGGGAGAAAAAACACTGTTCTGGCAGCATTAGATACCAGCTTGTGCTATTGACAGCTCTCTACTTTCCCACCTCTCTCCCTCCTCTCGCGGTTTTGAAGACAATACTTGGCAGGCCTTCAGCAAACAGGGGGAAATTGCTTAACCTAGCCTCTCTCTCTTGGGAGAAACGGTTATAATGTCACGTCTTTCACCGCAGAGGCAGACGTTTATATGCCTCATTGTCCCTTTTTAAATAAAGTTTAATTGAATCATAGGCACATGGTGGGATGGGATGTGTGTATGAGGCTGATAAGAATGAACAGTTATGCCTCGAAGAAAATAGGCGTCGAAACTTGGACTGTTCCGATTGGTCAACGTGAGGTATTACATTATTTTACCACTGCTTACTCGTTCTATAATCACTGTCTGTCATGGCAAAGAATGTCGTTATCCAAGATTCGATTAACCGTTACTTGTCCAACATGCTTTTAGTCTGTGTAAGTCAAAGGATCTTCTATTTGCTGAGGCATCACTGAAGCTTCACTATTAAGTCAGACATCTATAGTGATATCTCTGTCTGTAGACGGATTGGTTGTTTAGCTACAAAACCAATGGGGCTAAAAAAAAACGGGTTTGGCTTAAATTATTGACAACATGTAAACTATATTTCGTCTCCAATGTGTATTGAAAACAAATAAATTTGCACTTGTTGTCTCTCAAATACATTGTTACAGTTGTCGGTTAGCTAGCTTCCTGTCACTGGTGCTTGTCACTGGTGCTTGTCACTGGTGCTGTCACCGGTGCTGTCACCGGTGCTGTCACTGGTGCTTGTCACTGGTGCTAGCTATCTGGCCATCCAGACTCACCACAACACACGACCTTCAGCCCCGTTGAAGCATCGTTTTCTTGACGTTGTCATCTAACCCGTCGACAGTGAGGAAACCAGGGCCCGTATTCAGAAAGTGGCTCAGTGCTGAATCTGAATAAGAAACAACATGACAACTGTATAAGTGCAGATACCTGTACGTATTAGGACATACACATATGTCCTAATATGTCCTAATACGTACAGGTATCTGCACTTATACAGTTGTCATGTTGTTCTTATTCAATTTCAGCGCTGCTAATCTGAGACACTACGTGGCTGTGTTAACGTATGTCCCCTCCGGGTTTGACTTTGTCCCCTTAGTGCCGTGTGGAGGGACCCTGACGGCACGCAGGGGGACCATCCTGTCCCCGGGTTACCCCGAGCCTTATGACAACAATCAGAACTGTGTCTGGAAGGTGTCGGTGCCCGAGGGCGCTGGGATCCAGGTAAGAGAGCCTGTTCTGTTCTTGGAGAACCATGGAAGAATATAGATGTTTGCGATTTCAGAGTATCGCCATGCAGTACCAGAAGTTAAACTTGAACAAAGGGAATACTTAATAGCTTAATAATTATTTAAAGGGTAGATGTTTACTGTAAGTGGGCACTGTGTTTTGGACCTGAAGTCTCGTCTTTCTCTTCCCATTGAATATTATCTACAGTACTACAGTGTTCATTTACTAAGTTGGAGTATTTCAAAGGTTTTTAAGTGGTGACGAATTTCTGTATGGCATCTTTCTCTGTCTCACACAACTGAGCCGAACCGAACTGAGCAGTGCCGTGCTGTACTGCGCTGGCCTGCTGAAAACAATGCTGGAAAGGAACATGCAAGCCAGTATAGTACTGTGTGAATCAGGCATTAGTGAGTACAGTTTGGGTCGGTTCAGTAGTGTGAAAAAGCTCTGAGTCCTAACTCCTTGCCTCAGATCCAGGTGGTGAGCTTTGCTTCGGAACACAACTGGGACTCTCTGGACTTCTATGACGGAGGTGACAACCACGCTCCGAGACTGGGCAGCTACTCAGGTAATCATTAGCTCCTGGATCAATAATCAACCACTTGTGGCACCTTCACTTATTTGTGATAATATCTGTTATGTCATCCTAATTTGGTCATCAACTATGTTTCATGGAAACATGTTGCAGCTAGCTATAATCTCATAACACGGAAATCCCTTTCCGAGATCATTATAATCATTTACTGTTAGAAAAGAAGCACCGGTAAACATGTATTCCCCCACGAATGATGCAGTGCCTGTTACTAACACATTTCAGTTCATTATTATAGCTCCTGACATGGGCCAATCAGTGTCATTTTGTAAATGCCGGGTCTCTATGGCAAGACACATCATTTACCCAAGTTTTGTCAAAATCAGGCCAGTGCTGTCTGAGATGTCACGTGTGACGAATGTACTAACGGAGGGAGACAGATGCACAGTCCACTCCACGATTTCCTAAGTTATTTTCCCTCACAACGAACACCTTCCTGTGTCCACGACCACGATCATATAATTCTAGCAGTCGGAACACATGTGGTTCAATGTGTCTCCCCTGGCTGTGTGCTACAGATCAATTCCTGCCAGGCCTGTCAAGGGAGCTCTTCCCCGCTGATTTCTGTAGCCACTTTGTAGTAAACAATACCCTGGCTGATGAGCATCTACAGGGCCCCAGCATAGGCCGCACTCTGGCCTCGTTTGCATGTCTGTCACTGAGGCCCAGCGGGTCAACGCAGGCTCCATGGGGGATAGAGATGGGGAGGTGGGTGTACGGGGGATGTTGGGGTGGACAGTAATTAGGAAGTTCCAGTGGGTATCTGAGCCCCCTGCTAAGGCTTGAATGACAGGGCCACACCACACTGTGGAGTTCTCAGCTGGTTCATATAGATATAGATGCTGACTTGTTCCAACACATACAAAGGTTGGAACAATAGGGTGTTAGAGAGGGAATGAGCTCGATATCAGGAGGACACTTAGGAGAATGGAGGCGGGAGCAGAGACACAGTATCTGTCATGATTACAGCTGTCCAAGTGCTGTAACTACCTGAGGAGAAGTCTGTTTATACCTTCATGTAAGAGTTGCTACTGTTTATATAGTGCACCCAAATATTCTTTCCTTATTCTGTAAGCTGTCAAATCATAATCAAATCACATTTTATTGGTCGCATACACATATTTAGCAGATGTTATTGCGGGTGTAGTGATATGCTTGTGTTCCTAGCTCCAACAGTGCACTAGTATCAAACAATACACAGCAATGCACAAAAATCTCAAAGTAAAAGAATGGTATTTAGAAATATAGAAATATAAACTCAACATGTAAAGTAAAGTATTGGTCCCATGTTTCATGAATTGAAATAAATGATAGCAGATATTTTCCATACACAAGTATAGCTTATTTGTCTCAATTTTGTGCACAAATTTGTTTACATCCCTGTTAATGTGCAGCTTTGCCAAGCTAATCCATCCACCTGACAGGTGTGGCATATCAAGTAGCTGATTAAAAAACATGATCATTACACAGGTGCAATAAAAGCCACTCTAAAATGTGTAGTTTTGTCACACAACGCCACACATGTCTCAAGTTTGAAAGAAGTTTGCAATTGGCATGCTGACTGCAGGAATGTCCACCAGAGCTGTTGCCAGAGAATTAAATGTTTGAACGTTGTTTTAAAGAAATTGGCCGTAGATCCATTAGCGTCACAACCACAGACCACGTGTATGGCGTCGTGTGAGCAAGTGGTTTACTGATGTCAACATTGGGAACAGAGTGCCCCATGGTGGCGGTGGGGTTATGGTATGGGCAGGCAGAAGCTACGGACAACAAACACAATTGCATTTTTATCAATGACAAGATCCTAAGGCCCATTGTGACGGCCATTTTTTAAAGGTATCTGTGACCAACTGATGCATATCTGTATTTCAGGTCAAGTGAAATCCATAGATTAGGGCCTCATGACTTTGATTTCCTCATGTGAACTGTAACTCAGTAAAATCAATGACATTATTCCATGTTGTGTTTATATTTTTGTTCAATATATATATATATGTGATGAAATGTATTGACAATATGGACAGTATATGGATAGAATATGTAGTATATCTGAATAATAGTATATGTACAGCAATAGTTAAATAGGATAGGCCTTGACTAGAATACCGTATATACATATAAAGTGGGTAAAACAGTATTCAATGACTATGTACAGTGGCTTGCGAAATTATTCACCCACTTGGCATTTTTCCTATTTTGTTGTCTTACAACCTGGAATAAAATAGATTTTTGGGGGGTTTGTATCATTTGATTTACACAGCATGCCTACCACTTTGAAGATGTAAAACAAACAAGAAAACTTGAGCATGCATAACTATTCACCCCCCCAAAGTCAATACTTTGTAGAGCCACCTTTTATAGCAATTACAGCTGCAAGTCTCTTGGGGTATGTCTCTATAAGCTTGACACAACTAGCCACTGGGATTTTTGCCCATTCTTCAAGGCAAAACTGCTCCAGCTCCTTCAAGTTGGATGGGTTCCACTAGTGTACAGAAAACTTCAAGTCATACCACAGATTCTCAATTGGATTGAGGTCTGGGCTTTGACTAGGCCATTCCAAGACATTTAAATGTTTCCCTTTAAACCACTCGATTGTTGTTTTAGCAGTATGCTTAGGGTCATTGTCCTGCTGGAAGATGAACCTCCGTCCCAGTCTCAAATCTCTGGAAGACTGAAACAGCTTTCCCTCAAAAATAGCCCTGTATTTAGCGCCATCCATCATTCCTTCAATTCTGACCAGTTTCCCAGTCCCACAACATGATGCTGCCACCACCATGCTTCACTGTGGGGATGATGTTCTCGGGGTGATGAGAGGTGTTGGGTTTGCGCCAGACATAGCGTTTTCCTTGATGGCCAAAAAGCTACATTTTTGTTTCATCTGACCAGAGTACCTTCTTCCATATGTTTGGGGAGTCTCCCACATGCCTTTTGGCGAACACCAAACGGGTTTGCTTATGTTTTTCTTTAAGCAATGGCCTTTTTCTGGCCACTCTTCCGTAAAGCCCAGATCTGTGAAGTGTACGGCTTAAAGTGGTCCTATGGACAGATACTCCAATCTGTCCTCTCTTGGCAGGTTTGTTGTGGTGCCATATTCTTTAAATTTTTCAAAAATGGATTTAATGGTGCTCTGTGGGATGTTCAAAGTTTCTGATATTTTTTTAGAATCTGTACTTCTCCACAAATGTGTCCTTGACCTGTTTGGAAAGCTCCTTGGTCTTCATGGTGCCGCTTGCTTAGTGGTGTTGCAGACTCTGGGGCTTTTCAGAACAGGTGTATATATACTAGGATCATGTGACAGATCATGTGACACTTAGATTGCACACAGGTGCACTTTATTTAACTAATTATGTGACTTCTGAAGGTAATTGTTTGCACCAGATCTTATTTAGGCACTTCATAGTAAAGGGGTTGAATACATATGCACGCACCCCACTTTTCTGTTATTTATTTTTTAGAATTTTTAAACAAGTAATTTTTTTTCATTTCACTTCACCAATTTGGATTATTTTGTGTATGTCCATTACATGAAATCCAAATAAAAATCAATTTAAATTACAGGTTGTAATGCAACAAAATAAGGAAAATTCAACGGGGATGAATACTTTTGCAAGGCACTGTACACAGGGCAGTAGCCTCCAAGGTGAATCGTAGAGCGACCAGGTGGTAGCCGTCTAGTGACAGTGACTAAAGTTCAGGGCAGGGTACTGGGCGGGGGCCGGCTAGTGGTGACTTTTTAACAGTCTGATGGCCTTGATATAGAAGCAGTTTTTCAGTGTCTTTGTCTAAGCTTTGATGCACCTGTACTGACCACGCCTTCTGGTTGGTAGTGGGGTGAACAGGCCATGGCTTGGGAGGCTGAGATCCTTGATGATCTTCTTGGCCTTCCTGTGACACCGGGTGTTGTAGATGTCCTGAAAGGCAGGCAGTGTGCCCATGCACCACTTCGCCAGGGCCCTCACCTCCTCCCTGTAGGCTGTCTCATAATCTACCGCTGTTGTGACGTCTGCAAACTTCATTAATGAGTTGCAGATCTCAGTGGCCACGCAGTCATGGGTGAACAGGGAGCACAGGAGGGGGCTAAGTACACACACCTGTGTTGAGGATCAGTGTAGTAGCGGTGTTGTTGCCTACCTTCACCACCTGGGGGGCGCCCGCCAGGAAGTCCAGGACCCAGATGCGCAGGGCGGGGTTCAGACCCAGGGCCCCGAGCTTAATGATGAGCTTGGAGGGTACTATGGTGTTGAAGGCGGAGCTGTAGTCAATGAACAGGATTCTTACATAGGTGTTGAACAACATCCCCTAAATACTTCCTGGTGAACTCAGTCACGTGTCAGTGTATACATCACTGTTATTCTCAGAGGCAACCCGGAACATATCCCAGTCCTCATGATCAAACAATCTTGAAGCATGGATTCGGATAGGTCAGACCAGTGTTGAACTGTTACCACAGGTACTTCCTGTTTGAGTGTCTGCCTATGGGAAGGGGAGGAGCAGGATGGATGCATGATCTGATTTGCCAAAAGGAAGGCAGGGGAGGGCTTTGTAGCCATCCTGGGAAAGGAAAGGAGCAATGGCAGAGAGTTGTTGAAGCACGAGTGGCGCTGGCGATGTTTTGATAAAACTTTGGTAGCGTTTTCCTCAGATTTGCTTTATTGAAGTCCCCAGCTACAATAAATGCAGCCTCAGGATATGCGGTTTCCAACACAAAGTCCAGTGTAGTTCCTTGAGTGCCGTCATGTTATCGGCTTGAGGGGGAATATACAAGGCTGTGACGATGCCCGAAAATAATTATCTCGGGAGGTAATGCGGTCGGCATTTGATTGTGAGGTATTCTAGGTTGGGTAAACAAAAGGACTTGAGTTCCCTTGCATTACCACAATCATGAGTAGTTTATCATGAAATATACACTTTCTTTTTCCCGGAGTGGTTTTTATTCCTGTCTGCGCGGTGTACTGAGAACCCAGCTGGCTGTATGGATGGGGACACCATATATACTTTTCAAGATGGTGCAGATAAACATTGTCACCCTATTCATGGCTCCTAAACAACTTTACAATATTTTTATATTCTTTGGTGTTATTTCTCACCTTATTAGCGCAGAACGTTCTTTGCATTATTTCAGACAACCGGAAATAACTTTGGGATATTAGAGCGGCTATTACTCACCAGCATTTCCACTTTCCTGAATTGGATCCTTTGTTCGTACCCCCAAGGCAATTCCACTTGTCTATGGACAAGATAAGAGACAGCAATCCATGCTTTGGTTTTGTTTACCTGGCCACTGTCGTCAATCCAAAACTAATGGAACTCAATATGCCTGATATTAGCATTTTTGGCGTTTCATGTCCAGCACATTACCATGGAGGGTATTGTCTGAAGGGTATGAAAGACAAGCAAAAGGATGATTCACAAATCAACCACCTGTTCATACTGTGTGCCCTTCAACCACTAATTGATTGATTTCCCATAATGATTTCTCTTTGTGGGAAAATGTCTATTTATGGAAAGGCAACAGGATAATTGATCTCGTCTTATGTTCTCTCTCTCTCTCTCTCTCTCTCTCTGCCTTCCAAGGCACCACCATCCCTCAGTTGCTCAACAGCACATCCAACAACCTGTACCTGAGTTTCAGTTCAGACATCAGTGTGTCTGCTGCTGGCTTCCATCTGGAGTACACAGGTGATCTGTCATTAGATTTCTTTATAATGTGTGTGTGTGCGTGTGTGCGTGTGTGTGTGTGCGTGTGCGTGTGTTTGTCTGCAACATTGTGACAACAACTGACGTGTTTAAATTCTCTTTCCCATTCTCCACAGCCATAGGTCTGGAGTCCTGTCCAGAGCCACAGACCCCCAACTATGGCATCAGGGTTGGAGAGCGCTTCATGGTTGGAGACGTGGTGCTGTTCCAGTGTGAACAAGGCTACTCTCTGCAGGTAAGAGATCATTCTCTCTGCAGGTAAGAGATCATGCTCTCTGCAGGTAAGAGATCATGCTCTCTGCAGGTAAGAGATCATTCTCTCTGCAGGTAAGAGATCATTCTCTCTGCAGGTAAGAGATCATTCTCTTTGCAGGTAAGAGATATTTTTGTTGCAGGTAAGAGATCATTCTCTCTGCATGTAAGAGATCATTCTCTCTGCATGTAAGATATCATTCTCTTTGCAGGTAAGAGATCATACTCTCTGCATCATTCTCTCTGCAGGTAAGATATCATACTCGCTGCAGGTAAGAGATCATTCTCTCTGCAGGTAAGAGATCATTCTCTCTGCAGGTAAGATATCATACTCTACATCATTCTCTCTGCAGGTAAGATATCATTATCTCTGCATCATACACTCTGTATGTAATAGATCATTCTCTCTGCATCATTCTCTCTGCAGGTAAGAGATCATTCTCTCTGCATGTAAGAGATCATTCTCTCTGCATCATACTCTCTGTAGGTAAGATATCATTCTCTCTGCATCATACTCTCTGCAGGTAAGAGATCCTTCTCTCTGCATCATTCTCTCTTCAGGTAAGAGATCTTTCTGTCTGCAGGTAGGAGATCATTCTCTCTGCAGGTAAGATATAATTGTCTCTGCAGATATGAGATCATTCTCTCTGCAGGTATGAGATCATTCTCTCTGCATCATTCTCTCTGCAGGTAAGAAATCATTATCTATGCAGGTAAGAGTACATACTCTCTGCAGGTAAGAGATCATACTCTCTGCAGGTAAGAGATCATTCTCTCTGCAGGTAAGAGATCATTTTCTCTGCAGGTAAGAGATCATGCTCTCTACAGGTAAGAGATCATGCTCTCTGCAGGTAAGAGATCATTCTCTCTGCAGGTAAGAGATCATTATCTCTGCAGGTAAGAGATCATTCTCTCTGCAGGTATGAGATCATTCTCTCTGCAGGTAAGATATCTTTCTCTCTGCAGGTAAGAGATCATTCTCTCTGCAGGTAAGAGGTCATTATCTCTGCAGGTAAGAGATCATTCTCTCTACAGGTAAGAGATCATTCTCTCTGCAGGTAAGAGATCATTCTCTCTGCAGGTAAGATATCATTCTCTCTGCAGGTAAGAGATCATACTCTCTGCAGGTAAGAGATCATTCTCTCTGCAGGTAAGAGATCATTCTCTCTGCAGGTAAGAGATCATTCTCTCTGCAGGTAAGAGATCATTCTCTCTACAGGTAAGAGATCATTCTCTCTGCAGGTAAGAGATCATTTTCTCTGCAGGTAAGATATCATTCTCTCTGTAGGTAAGCTATCTTTCTCTCTGCAGGTTAAGAGATCATTCTATCTGCAGGTAAGAGATCATTCTCTCTGCAGGTAAGAGATCTTTCTCTCTGCAGGTAAGAGATCTTTCTCTCTGCAGGTAAGATATAATTCTCTTTGCAGGTAAGAGATCATTCTCTCTGCAGGAAAGAGATCATTCTCTCCATCTTTAACTTCATTAATTAAAACCCATTCTCATGAATGGATAACACTAGAGATCCCTTCAGTCTCCACATATTTGGGAAAGTCTCCGTTGTTGTTGTTGTTGCCTCTAGTGTGGAACAATCTGCAGAGTTCCCTGCAGTTACATGTGCTGGTGCCACTCAGGCAGTTTCCATGATTGATTAAGGACCTTTATGTAGTTGAATGTGGTTGCTTTTATTAAATGTTTATTTTGTTATTGTGTGCTGAATTCTATTGTTTTATTAACATATATGTGTGTGTTTTTTGAAGCCGATTGTATTGTAATGTATACAGGGCTCTTGTAAAGTAGATGATTATCTCGATGTGACTCCCTGTTTAGATAAAGGTTATATGAAATAAATAAATGCATCTCTATATCAAGTTTGTTTACCGCCATACCTCTATCTATCTATGTCTCTATATTTTATACACACCTCTATCTATCTATATCTCTATATTATATCCATACCTCTATCTATATCTCTATATTTTATCCATCCTCTATCTATATCTCTATATTTTATCCATATCTCTATCTATATATATCGCTGTATTTTTCTCCAAATCTCTATCTATATCTATATTTTTCTCCATATCTATATCTATCTCTGTTCATTTGATCTGGTATCTCTGTCTGTTCATCTTAGTAGCCATTTTAAATGTTGTTCAGTGTTCTAATGTTCCAAAGCATCGATTAGTAGGGAATATGCAACATAAAAACATACTGCTTGTTAATTAATACCTATTTGTCTTCACCAGGGTAATGCCCATATAACCTGTATGCCAGGACCAGTGCGGAGATGGAACTACCCAGTCCCACTCTGTCTTGGTATGTTGATAACGTTGCTGTGACATCACTATGTGTAAACCTCTCATAGAGAATTGCAGTGAGTTCAGTTACTCTGTAATGTGAATGTGTGACTGTCATAGAGGCTCGATACCCAGCATAAAAAGTACAACTTCAACATTTTCAGAGTTGGCTGTCTCGGGGACAACTGTTTCATCTCAGGTCAGCTGTATATCCTGAACAACCAAAGTTGATATTTGACAGTCCACCTGCTTACAGACATTTTTTTATGAAAAATGTCCCCAAATGAACTGCCAGGGCCCACATCTAAAAAATATTGAAAAAAAGTATTTAAGAAAACTTTTACATATATACAGTTGAAGTCGGAAGTTTACATACACTTAGGTTGGAATCTTTAAAACTTGTTTTTCAACCACTCCACAAATTTCTTGTTAAACAAACTATAGTTCACAAAATAGATGGCATCATCAGTCAGGAAGTTAAAGCTTGGTCGCAAATGGATCCTAACTAACCTAAGACAGGGAATTTTTACTAGGATTAAATGTCCGGAATTTTAATTTTTTTGGGGGGGTTAAGGTGTATGTAAACTTCCGAAGTCGGAAGTTTACGTACATTTTGGTTGGAGTTGTGAAACTAATTTTTCAACCACTCCACAAATTTCTTGTTAATAACTATAGTTTTGGTAAGTCAGTTAGGACATCTACTTTGTGCATGACACAAGTAATTTTTACAACAATTGTTTACAGACAGATTATTTCACTTGTAATTCACAATTCCAGTGGGTCAGAAGTTTACATACACTAAGTTGACTGTGCCTTTAAACAGATTGGAAAATTCCTGAAAATTATGTCATGGCTTTAGAAGCTTCTGATAGGTATATTGACATCATTTGAGTCCATTGGAGGTGTACCTGTGGATGTATTTCAAGGCCTACCTTCAAACTCAGTGCCTCTTTGCTTGACATCATGGGAAAATCAAAAGAAAAAAAAAAAGAAAAAAATTGTAGACCTCCACAAAAATTGTAGACCTCCACAAGTCTGGTTCATCCTTGGGAGCAATTTCCAAATGCCTGAAGGTACCACGTTCATCTGTACAAACAATAGTATGCAAGTATAAACACCATGGGACCATGCAGCCGTCTTACCGCTCAGGAATGAGATGCATTCTGTCTCCTAGAAATGGACGTACTTTGGTGCGAAAAGTGCAAGTAAATCCCAGAAGAACAGCAAAGGACCTTGTGTAGATGCTGGAGGAAACAGGTACAAAAGTATCTGTATCCGCAGTGAAACGATTCCTATATCAACATAACCTGAAAGGACGCTCAGCAAGGAAGAAGCCACTGCTCCAAAACCGGCATAAAAAAGACAGACTACGGTTTGCAACATTTGGAGAAATGTCCTCTGGTCTGACGAAACAAAAATAGAACTGTTTAGCCATAATGACCATCGTTATGTTTGGAGGAAAAAGGGGGGAAGCTTGCAAGCCAAAGAACACCATCCCAACCGTGAAGCATGGGGGTGGCAGCATCATGTTGTGGGGGTGCTTTGCTGCAGGAGGGACTGGTGCATTTCACAAAATAGATGGCATCATGAGGAAGGAAAAGTATGTGGATATATTGAAGAAACATCTCAAGACATCAGTCAGGAAGTTAAAGCTTGGTCGCAAATGGGTCTTCCAAATGGACAATGACTCCAAGCATACTTCCATACTTCTGGCAAAATGGCTTAAGGACAACAAAGTCAAGGTATTGGAGTGGCCATCACAAAGCCCTGACCTCAATCCTATAGAAAATTTGTGGGCAGAACTGAAAAAGCATGTGCGAGCAAGGAGCCCTACAACCTAACTGAGTTACACCAGCTCTGTCAGAAGGAATGTGCCACAATTCACCCAACTTATTGTGGGAAGCTTGTGGAAGGCTACCCAA
The DNA here is from genome assembly GCF_029448725.1 of Salvelinus fontinalis. NCBI lineage: Eukaryota > Metazoa > Chordata > Actinopteri > Salmoniformes > Salmonidae > Salvelinus > Salvelinus fontinalis. Next base: position 33,751,011 of record NC_074686.1, on the reverse strand, counting down.
AACGTTTGAGCCAAGTTAAACAATTTTAAGGCAATGCTACCAAATACTAATTGAGTGTATGTAAACTTCTGACCCACTTGGGATGTGATGAAAGAAATAAAAGCTGAAATAAATCATTTCTCTACTATTATTCTGACATTTCACATTCTTAAAATAAAGTGGTGATCCTAACTGACCTTAGACAGGGAATTCTTAAGAGGATTTAATGTCAGGAATTGTGAAAATGTTTATTTGGATACGATGTATGTAAACTTCCGACTACAACTGTATATATATATATATATTCTGTCCATGTACATTAACTCACTGAGACAGATGATGGATCTAATAGATTTGTTCATAAACAGTAACATTTTAATCAAAATAATGAGCCTGATGATGCCAGGGGGGTGCCTTGGGCCTTGGTCTGCATAAGAGACACACACATTCCTTGTTAGTCTCTTGCCTGTCTTTACCCTTTAAGAACCTATTTCACTTTCCTAATATTGAGACTGTTTTCTGATGTGCCAGAAGTTTACCCCCCTAACCTCCCACTTTGCCTCCCCCACTGCCACAGATGTTGGAAGGCTTGAAGGTTCCTCTTGGGACCCTGGGCCTCAGTGTTAGGAACTCTAAAGTTCAACCGTAGACTGATCGAGGCCACATTGTTTATCTCTTGCTTTCACATTTGTTCTGTCCGCTCAACCCTTTATTTACAATCAGCCAGACTCTTTATTCGCAGTCAGCTCAACTTTTATTTTCTTCACAGTTAGCCCAACTCTTTATTCAGAGTCGACTCAACTCTTTATTTACAGTCGGCTCAACTCTTCACTTACAGTCGACTCAACTCTTTATTTACAGTCGACTCAACTCTTTATTTACAGTCGACTCAACTCTTTATTTACAGTCGACTCAACTCTTTACTTACAGTCGACTCAACTCTTTACTTACAGTCGACTCAACTCTTTACTTACAGTCGACTCAACTCTTTACTTACAGTCGACTCAACTCTTTACTTACAGTCGACTCAACTCTTTATTTACAGTCGGCTCAACTCTTTACTTACAGTCGGATATAACCTTTCAGGTTGGATGGGTTTAAACAGTTTTTGACGTTGTTTAATCTTGCCCGTAATCTTTTAATCTTAATTTTATTCTCACTTCTAACATAATTACCTTTTTTTCGGACACACAAAAGGCTATTATTTTCACTTAAAGGGGAAATATGCAGATATCGCGCCACCATTTCCTGGTTGCTAAAATTCTATTTGTGCTCCTAATTTAAGTTTATGTGGCACAACAAGCAAACCCTAGAATAAAGAATTGCTGTACAATATAAACCGCTGTTTGATGCTGGTGTACAAAACCGAAATTAAAAGACGCAAAAACTAAGCTGAAGAAAGGGAAGCGTAGAAATAGTGCAAATAGAACAAATCTACCACTTCTTAGACTTGCGTTCAATGGGACTGACAGATCTATAACTATGTGAATTTGGTCAGGTCACCCAAAACGTTACGTATTGCAGCTTTAACAAGAGCTCTGTTACCATTTCTTTAGGCTACTCTTTATCCAGGATCAAAACTGAGGATACCGATACCTCTCCTTCTGACTCAATGATAGGGAGCCTATTTAACACAAGTGACACAACGAGACATGGGGTAGATAGAGTATTCATACATTTTAATCATAGGTGTGTCTGTCACATTCAGAAGAGGCTGCTCTTTCCTGGCAATCTGTATCATAGATGTATTTTTAAACATATTGCAGTTTAAGACTTACTTCACACTGGCTGACCTGCTGAGAGAGAAGGAGGCTATGCTAGTACACTCTTAGAAAAATGGGGGTTCAAAGGGGTTCTACGACTGTCCCCATAGGAGAACCCTTTTTTGTTCCAGGTAGAACTCTTTTGGGTTCTATGTAGAACATTCTGTGGAAAGGGTTCTACATGCCACTCAAAAGGGTTCTACCTGGAACCAAAAAGGGTTCTTCAAAGGGTTCTCCTGTGGGGACAGCCAAAGAACCCATTTGAAACTCGTTTAGGTTCTAGATCGAAAAAAAGGTACTAAGTGTATCTGTACAGGAGTGAGTTGATCTGAACCACTGATCCTACAATACACAGTTGGAAAGGAAGGGATGTCAATACTAATCTAGCACAGCTGGTGGCGGCGATACCCATTCATACTGTCTAGGGGTGTAAATCAAGACAAACCTTTCTGCTTTTATAAGGCTGCAGCTATAGATACACATAATAACATGTTTGTCTCTGATGGACTAATACAGTAGTTATTTTATTATACTCTACTCTAGTCTAAAAAATGTAATTCTATTTGTATGTTATTTTATGATTCATTCTTTAACCTGTGTGAGTGGGATTGTCTCCACAGCCCAGTGTGGTGTGTCCATGACTGATGTCAGCGGTGTCATTCTGAGCCCTGGATTCCCTGGAAACTACCCCAGTGGATTAGACTGCACCTGGACTGTCATACTACCCATCGGCTTCGGTACGGGAACACACTGACAGTCATTGTGGCTAAGCACACACACGCACACACACACACTGTCAAACTACCTATTGGCTTTTGTACATCACCTGGCTGCCGCCGTGGACAAGCCACAGTCGCACATCGTCGTATGAGGAAGTGTATGTCTTGTTTCAAACACAGCTCGTGGGGAAGTGGCCCTAGATATAGCAGTGAAGTGTCAGACTCATGTATGTTAGGAGCTGTAGAGGGAATTATGCTTGATTTATAGGCATAAAGAGCAGAGACATGGAAACAGGGAACACCAACAGTGATGTAAATGCTTAACCAGTCTTCCAGTCAACTGAGAACAGCATCATGGTTTACAAGCAGTAGGCTAAATACATAGAATACACTCTTAGAAAAAAGGATTCCAAAAGGATTCTTTGCTGTCCCCATAGGTCCAGAACCCTTTTTGGTTCCTTCTGTGGAAAGGGTTCTACATGGAACTCAAAAGGGTTCTACCTGGAACCAAAAAGGGTTCTTCAAAGGGTTCTCCTGTGGGGACAGCTGAAGAACCCTTTGACGCTAGTGCACTAGGGTCCAAATGTAGGGGTAATGATGTTTGATTTTTAGGTCTACATAGCACAGGCATGGAAACACATGACTGTAAGTCACTTTAGATAAAAACGTCTGCTAACTGGCATATATCATTATTATTATTATTATTATTAACCTCATTACCGGTGTATCATTCTCCTTTACGGTAGCTTGAATATAATATGACATCTAGTTGCTCCTCTCCTTTGCAACTCTTCTAATGTACCAATGAGCATCTGCTCTCAGTCAACTAACCTGTAATCTCTTGTGATGTTTGTTGTGGTAGAGGTACAGTGTTCTACTTCAGTTGGTTCTGGGATTAACCCACCTTCTGAAGTAATGGGTAGATGAGAAAGATCATGGTCTATTCTTTATAACAGAAACTCATGGAATAACCAGTGTGTTTTTAATCTACCTGTTGTTGTTTTTCAGGAATCCACCTGCAGTTCCTCAACTTCTCCACGGAGGCCATCCATGACTACCTGGAGATTCGGAGTGGAACTCTGGAGACGGGCACGGTGATTGACAGGTTCAGTGGACCACATGTCCCCAAGTCCCTGTTCAGCACCACCCACCAGACCAGCCTCTTCTTCCACAGCGACTACTCCCAGAACAAGCCGGGTTTCCAGATGACTTACCAGGGTGAGGATAGAGTTCGTTTTTTTTTTAAACATTTTTTTTATTGATTTTTTATTGAACAGATAGATAGATAGAAAGAGGATGACACTGGGAAAGATAGAGGTTGTGTCATAGGACCGCAGGCCGGATTGGAACCTATGCCGACAGTGTAGACTACAGAGTTAGTCAGTAAAATGTGTGGGAGAGGAGAACTCAGAAAGGACTTGTGATTTCACTCAACTCAATTAAATGTAATTTTATTTGTCATAATGTTAGTCTGGGTAATCTCTTTCAGCATCCTAGATATGATGTCTACATAAAACAGTTTTATATATTAATTTTCATGTTTGTGTGATTTTCTTATGTATTTTCAGTCAATATATATTTAAATGATCGGTTACTTCCTGATTTTCAGCCTATCAGCTACAGAGTTGTCCCGACCCTCGTCCTTTTCGTAATGGCATCGTGATCGGCAGTGACTTCAGTGTGGGCCTCACTGTGTCCTTCGAGTGTCTGCCTGGCTACTCCCTAATCGGAGATGCCTCTCTCACCTGTCTGCATGGAATCAGCCGCAACTGGAACCACCCGGTCCCACGCTGTGAAGGTAACTATGGACAGAGGAATAGATATGATCTGTATGGTAGCGTATTGATGTTGCACCTAGAGGGCAGCAGTGGGCGTTTCATGGACCTTAACATCCTCTCCTACTACTCCAATGGCATCCACTGCTATCACTATTAGACTGCTGAAGTATTATAACATATTACTAAGACGTGGCCATTATCATGACTTTTACTGCTGTGCCTTGTTGCTCATTCAGTGCAGAAAGACCTCTAACCTGACCGTCTTCCCTCTCCTCTGTGTTTGTGGTAACGTCACCTAGCCCTCTCCTCTGTGTGGTGGTAACATCACCTAGCCCTCTCCTCTGTGTTTATGGTAACATCACCTAGCCCTCTCCTCTGTGTTTGTGGTAACGTCACCTAGCCCTCTCCTCTGTGTTTGTGGTAACATCACCTAGCCCTCTCCTCTGTGTTTATGGTAACGTCACCTAGCCCTCTCCTCTGTGTTTGTGGTAACATCACCTAGCCCTCTCCTCTGTGTTTGTGGTAACGTCACCTAGCCCTCTCCTCTGTGTGGTGGTAACATCACCTAGCCCTCTCCTCTGTGTGGTGGTAAAGTCACCTAGCCCTCTCCTCTGTGTTTGTGGTAACGTCACCTAGCCCTCTCCTCTGTGTTTGTGGTAACATCACCTAGCCCTCTCCTCTGTGTTTGTGGTAACATCACCTAACCCTCTCCTCTGTGTTTGTGGTAACGTCACCTAGCCCTCTCCTCTGTGTTTGTGGTAACATCACCTAGCCCTCTCCTCTGTGTTTGTGGTAACGTCACCTAGCCCTCTCCTCTGTGTTTGTGGTAACGTCACCTAGCCCTCTCCTCTGTGTGGTGGTAACGTCACCTAGCCCTCTCCTCTGTGTTTGTGGTAACGTCACCTAGCCCTCTCCTCTGTGTGGTGGTAACATCACCTAGCCCTCTCCTCTGTGTGGTGGTAACATCACCTAGCCCTCTCCTCTGTGTTTGTGGTAACATCACCTAACCCTCTCCTCTGTGTTTGTGGTAACATCACCTAGCCCTCTCCTCTGTGTTTGTGGTAACGTCACCTAGCCCTCTCCTCTGTGTTTGTGGTAACATCACCTAGCCCTCTCCTCTGTGTTTGTGGTAACGTCACCTAGCCCTCTCCTCTGTGTTTGTGGTAACGTCACCTAGCCCTCTCCTCTGTGTTTGTGGTAACGTCACCTAGCCCTCTCCTCTGTGTTTGTGGTAACATCACCTAGCCCTCTCCTCTGTGTTTGTGGTAACGTCACCTAGCCCTCTCCTCTGTGTTTGTGGTAACATCACCTAGCCCTCTCCTCTGTGTTTGTGGTAATGTCATCTAGCCCTCTCCTCTGTGTTTGTGGTAACATCACCTAGCCCTCTCCTCTGTGTTTGTGGTAACATCACCTAGCCCTCTCCTCTGTGTTTGTGGTAACGTCACCTAGCCCTCTCCTCTGTGTTTGTGGTAACATCACCTAGCCCTCTCCTCTGTGTTTGTGGTAACGTCACCTAGCCCTCTCCTCTGTGTTTGTGGTAACGTCACCTAGCCCTCTCCTCTGTGTTTGTGGTAACATCACCTAGCCCTCTCCTCTGTGTTTGTGGTAACATCACCTAGCCCTCTCCTCTGTGTTTGTGGTAACATCACCTAGCCCTCTCCTCTGTGTTTGTGGTAACATCACCTAGCCCTCTCCTCTGTGTGGTGGTAACATCACCTAGCCCTCTCCTCTGTGTGGTGGTAACATCACCTAGCCCTCTCCTCTGTGTTGTGGTAACATCACCTAGCCCTCTCCTCTGTGTTTGTGGTAACGTCACCTAGCCCTCTCCTCTGTGTTTGTGGTAACGTCACCTAGCCCTCTCCTCTGTGTTTGTGGTAACGTCACCTAGCCCTCTCCTCTGTGTTTGTGGTAACGTCACCTAGCCCTCTCCTCTGTGTTTGTGGTAACATCACCTAGCCCTCTCCTCTGTGTGGTGGTAACATCACCTAGCCCTCTCCTCTGTGTTTGTGGTAACATCACCTAGCCCTCTCCTCTGTGTTTGTGGTAACATCACCTAGCCCTCTCCTCTGTGTGGTGGTAACATCACCTAGCCCTCTCCTCTGTGTTTGTGGTAACATCACCTAGCCCTCTCCTCTGTGTTTGTGGTAACGTCACCTAGCCCTCTCCTCTGTGTTTGTGGTAACGTCACCTAGCCCTCTCCTCTGTGTTTGTGGTAACGTCACCTAGCCCTCTCCTCTGTGTTTGTGGTAACGTCACCTAGCCCTCTCCTCTGTGTTTGTGGTAACGTCACCTAGCCCTCTCCTCTGTGTTTGTGGTAACGTCACCTAGCCCTCTCCTCTGTGTTTGTGGTAACATCACCTAGCCCTCTCCTCTGTGTGGTGGTAACATCACCTAGCCCTCTCCTCTGTGTTTGTGGTAACATCACCTAACCTGACCACATCTCTGTAGCTCTGTGTGATGGTAACATCACCTAACCTGACCACATCTCTGTAGCTCTGTGTGATGGTAACATCACCTAACCTGACCACATCTCCTCTGTAGCTCTGTGTGGTGGTAACATCACCTAACCTGACCACATCTCTGTAGCTCTGTGTGATGGTAACATCACCTAACCTGACCACATCTCTGTAGCTCTGTGTGATGGTAACATCACCTAACCTGACCACATCTCTGTAGCTCTGTGTGATGGTAACATCACCTAACCTGACCACATCTCTGTAGCTCTGTGTGGTGGTAACATCACCTAACCTGACCACATCTCCTCTGTAGCTCTGTGTGGTGGTAACATCACCTAACCTGACCACATCTCTGTAGCTCTGTGTGATGGTAACATCACCTAACCTGACCACATCTCTGTAGCTCTGTGTGGTGGTAACATCACCTAACCTGACCACATCTCCTCTGTAGCTCTGTGTGGTGGTAACATCACCTAACCTGACCACATCTCCTCTGTAGATCTGTGTTGTGGTAACATCACCTAACCTGACCACATCTCTTCTGTAGCTCTGTGTGGTGGTAACATCACCTAACCCTCTCCTTTGTGTGGTGGTAACATCACCTAACCTGACCACATCTCTTCTGTAGCTCTGTGTGGTGGTAACATCACCTCCATGAATGGGACCATCTACTCCCCCGGCCACCCCGAGGAGTACCCCAACTTCCAGGACTGTGTGTGGAGTGTGAGGGTTCCCCCTGGCAACGGGATCTACATCAACTTCACCGTGCTCAGCACAGAACCCATCTATGACTACATCACGGTGTGGTAAGATCCTATTGTCCTCTTAATGAACAGCTATAGAGTTACACTATAATATATATACACATCACCTTCACCATGGTCAGTACAGAACCCATCTGTGACTACATCACGGTGTGGTAAGATCCTATTGTCCTCTTAATGAACAGCTATAGAGTTACACTATAATATATATACACATCACCTTCACCATGGTCAGTACAGAACCCATCTGTGACTACATCACGGTGTGGTAAGGATCCTACAGTGCATTCGGAAAGTATTCAGACCCCTTGACTATTCAGACAGCCTTATTCTAAAATTGACGAAGCGAAAACAGGTTTTTAGACATTATTTGCACATTTATTCAATATAATAAACAGAAATACCTTATTTCCATAAGTATGCTCTACATACATCTCTCTAAACCGCTCAATAGTGCTTTAATACAGTAACTAACAAAAATCTTGCTATTTATCCCTTTTACACAGTTAGATATGTATTTCTCTACTAGCAGGAATGGTGCAATATTAATCCCTCACCAACTGAATTCCTGCCTTTTACCCCATATGGTGACGGATTTTCAGTTTTCTTACAGCCCTCTGAGTGGGCAAAATTAGAGTGCCACAACACGGAACTGCAGCCACCCAACAGGATACAAATTATGTTAATTGATGCAGGAGAACTGGGGGAGTTTGACCAATCAAGTTCGAGCGAAGATTTTTTTTTCATATCCATTTCCAAATCCGGTGTCAACAGCAGCCGGATGGAGAAAAGGGTTCATGAAGAGCTTACTCACACTTCCTCTGTTCACCTATAGTAGTTCCTCTGTTCACCTATAGTAGTTCCTCTGTTCACCTATAGTAGTTCCTCTGTTCACCTATAGTAGTTCCTCTGTTCACCTATAGTAGTTCCTCTGTTCACCTATAGTAGTTCCTCTGTTCACCTATAGTAGCTCCTCTGTTCACCTATAGTAGCTCCTCTGTTCACCTATAGTAGTTCCTCTGTTCACCAAAGTAGCTCCTCTGTTCACCTATAGTAGTTCCTCTGATCACCTATAGTAGCTCCTCTGTTCACCTATAGTAGTTCCTCTGTTCACCTATAGTAGTTCCTCTGATCACCTATAGTAGCTCCTCTGATCACCTATAGTAGCTCCTCTGTTCACCTATAGTAGTTCCTCTGTTCACCTATAGTAGTTCCTCTGTTCACCTATAGTAGTTCCTCTGTTCACCTATAGTAGCTCGTCTGTTCACCTATAGTAGCTCCTCTGTTCACCTATAGTAGTTCCTCTGTTCACCTATAGTAGTTCCTCTGATCACCTATAGTAGCTCCTCTGTTCACCTATAGTAGTTCCTCTGTTCACCTATAGTAGCTCCTCTGTTCACCTATAGTAGCTCCTCTGTTCACCTATAGAAGCTCCTCTGTTCACCTATAGTAGCTCCTCTGTTCACCTATAGTAGCTCCTCTGTTCACCTATAGTAGTTCCTCTGATCACCTATAGTAGTTCCTCTGTTCACCTATAGTAGCTCCTCTGTTCACCTATAGTAGTTCCTCTGTTCACCTATAGTAGTTCCTCTGTTCACCTATAGTAGTTCCTCTGTTCACCTATAGTAGTTCCTCTGTTCACCTATAGTAGCTCCTCTGTTCACCTATAGTAGTTCCTCTGTTCACCTATAGTAGTTCCTCTGTTCACCTATAGTAGTTCCTCTGTTCACCTATAGTAGTTCCTCTGTTCACCTATAGTAGTTCCTCTGTTCACCTATAGTAGTTCCTCTGTTCACCTATAGTAGTTCCTCTGTTCACCTATAGTAGGTCCTCTGTTGACCTATAGTAGCTCGTCTGTTCACCTATAGTAGCTCCTCTGTTCACCTATAGTAGCTCCTCTGTTCACCTATAGTAGTTCCTCTGTTCACCTATAGTAGTTCCTCTGTTCACCTATAGTAGTTCCTCTGTTCACCTATAGTAGTTCCTCTGTTCACCTATAGTAGCTCGTCTGTTCACCTATAGTAGCTCCTCTGTTCACCTATAGTAGTTCCTCTGTTCACCTATAGTAGCTCCTCTGTTCACCTATAGTAGTTCCTCTGTTCACCTATAGTAGCTCCTCTGTTCACCTATAGTAGCTCCTCTGTTCACCTATAGTAGCTCCTCTGTTCACCTATAGTAGCTCCTCTGTTCAACTATAGTAGCTCCTCTGTTCACCTATAGTAGCTCCTCTGTTCACCTATAGTAGCTCCTCTGTTCACCTATAGTAGTTCCTCTGATCACCTATAGTAGTTCCTCTGTTCACCTATAGTAGCTCCTCTGTTCACCTATAGTAGTTCCTCTGTTCACCTATAGTAGTTCCTCTGTTCACCTATAGTAGTTCCTCTGTTCACCTATAGTAGTTCCTCTGTTGACCTATAGTAGTTTCTCTGTTCACCTATAGTAGTTCCTCTGTTCACCTATAGTAGTTCCTCTGTTCACCTATAGTAGTTCCTCTGTTCACCTATAGTAGCTCCTCTGTTCACCTATAGTAGCTCCTCTGTTCACCTATAGTAGCTCCTCTGTTCACCTATAGTAGCTCCTCTGTTCACCTATAGTAGTTCCTCTGTTCACCTATAGTAGTTCCTCTGATCACCTATAGTAGCTCCTCTGTTCACCTATAGTAGTTCCTCTGATCACCTATAGTAGTTCCTCTGATCACCTATAGTAGTTCCTCTGTTCACCTATAGTAGTTCCTCTGTTCACCTATAGTAGTTCCTCTGATCACCTATAGTAGCTCCTCTGTTCACCTATAGTAGTTCCTCTGTTCACCTATAGTAGTTCCTCTGTTCACCTATAGTAGCTCCTCTGTTCACCTATAGTAGCTCCTCTGTTCACCTATAGTAGTTCCTCTATTCACCTATAGTAGGTCCTCTGTTCACCTATAGTAGTTCCTCTGTTCACCTATAGTAGCTCCTCTGTTCACCTATAGTAGTTCCTCTGTTCACCTATAGTAGTTCCTCTGTTCACCTATAGTAGTTCCTCTGATCACCTATAGTAGCTCCTCTGTTCACCTATAGTAGTTCCTCTGTTCACCTATAGTAGCTCCTCTGTTCACCTATAGTAGCTCCTCTGTTCAACTATAGTAGCTCCTCTGTTCACCTATAGTAGTTCCTCTATTCACCTATAGTAGGTCCTCTGTTCACCTATAGTAGTTCCTCTGTTCACCTATAGTAGCTCGTCTGTTCACCTATAGTAGCTCCTCTGTTCACCTATAGTAGCTCCTCTGTTCACCTATAGTAGTTCCTCTGTTCACCTATAGTAGTTCCTCTGTTCACCTATAGTAGCTCCTCTGTTCACCTATAGTAGCTCCTCTGTTCACCTATAGTAGTTCCTCTGTTCACCTATAGTAGTTCCTCTGATCACCTATAGTAGCTCCTCTGTTCACCTATAGTAGTTCCTCTGTTCACCTATAGTAGCTCCTCTGTTCACCTATAGTAGCTCCTCTGTTCAACTATAGTAGCTCCTCTGTTCAACTATAGTAGCTCCTCTGTTCACCTATAGTAGCTCCTCTGTTCACCTATAGTAGTTCCTCTGATCACCTATAGTAGTTCCTCTGTTCACCTATAGTAGCTCCTCTGTTCACCTATAGTAGTTCCTCTGTTCACCTATAGTAGTTCCTCTGTTCACCTATAGTAGCTCCTCTGTTCACCTATAGTAGTTCCTCTGTTCACCTATAGTAGTTCCTCTGTTCACCTATAGTAGCTCCTCTGTTCACCTATAGTAGTTCCTCTGTTCACCTATAGTAGTTCCTCTGTTCACCTATAGTAGTTCCTCTGTTCACCTATAGTAGTTCCTCTGTTCACCTATAGTAGTTCCTCTGTTCACCTATAGTAGTTCCTCTGTTGACCTATAGTAGTTTCTCTGTTCACCTATAGTAGCTCGTCTGTTCACCTATAGTAGCTCCTCTGTTCACCTATAGTAGTTCCTCTGTTCACCTATAGTAGCTCCTCTGTTCACCTATAGTAGCTCCTCTGTTCAACTATAGTAGCTCCTCTGTTCACCTATAGTAGCTCCTCTGTTCACCTATAGTAGCTCCTCTGTTCACCTATAGTAGTTCCTCTGATCACCTATAGTAGTTCCTCTGTTCACCTATAGTAGCTCCTCTGTTCACCTATAGTAGTTCCTCTGTTCACCTATAGTAGTTCCTCTGTTCACCTATAGTAGTTCCTCTGTTGACCTATAGTAGTTTCTCTGTTCACCTATAGTAGCTTGTCTGTTCACCTATAGTAGTTCCTCTGTTCACCTATAGTAGTTCCTCTGTTCACCTATAGTAGCTCCTCTGTTCACCTATAGTAGCTCCTCTGTTCACCTATAGTAGCTCCTCTGTTCACCTATAGTAGCTCCTCTGTTCACCTATAGTAGTTCCTCTGTTCACCTATAGTAGTTCCTCTGATCACCTATAGTAGCTCCTCTGTTCACCTATAGTAGTTCCTCTGTTCACCTATAGTAGCTCCTCTGTTCAACTATAGTAGCTCCTCTGTTCACCTATAGTAGCTCCTCTGTTCACCTATAGTAGCTCCTCTGTTCACCTATAGTAGCTCCTCTGATCACCTATAGTAGTTCCTCTGTTCACCTATAGTAGTTCCTCTGTTCACCTATAGTAGTTCCTCTGTTCACCTATAGTAGTTCCTCTGATCACCTATAGTAGCTCCTCTGTTCACCTATAGTAGTTCCTCTGTTCACCTATAGTAGTTCCTCTGTTCACCTATAGTAGCTCCTCTGTTCACCTATAGTAGCTCCTCTGTTCACCTATAGTAGTTCCTCTATTCACCTATAGTAGGTCCTCTATTCACCTATAGTAGTTCCTCTGTTCACCTATAGTAGTTCCTCTGTTCACCTATAGTAGTTCCTCTGTTCACCTATAGTAGTTCCTCTGTTCACCTATAGTAGTTCCTCTGTTCACCTATAGTAGTTCCTCTGATCACCTATAGTAGTTCCTCTGTTCACCTATAGTAGCTCCTCTGTTCACCTATAGTAGTTCCTCTGTTCACCTATAGTAGCTCCTCTGTTCAACTATAGTAGCTCCTCTGTTCAACTATAGTAGCTCCTCTGTTCACCTATAGTAGTTCCTCTGTTCACCTATAGTAGTTCCTCTGTTGACCTATAGTAGTTTCTCTGTTCACCTATAGTAGTTCCTCTGTTCACCTATAGTAGTTCCTCTGTTCACCTATAGTAGTTCCTCTGTTCACCTATAGTAGTTCCTCTGTTGACCTATAGTAGTTTCTCTGTTCACCTATAGTAGCTCGTCTGTTCACCTATAGTAGCTCCTCTGTTCACCTATAGTAGCTCCTCTGTTCACCTATAGTAGTTCCTCTGTTCACCTATAGTAGTTCCTCTGTTCACCTATAGTAGCTCCTCTGTTCACCTATAGTAGCTCCTCTGTTCACCTATAGTAGCTCCTCTGTTCACCTATAGTAGTTCCTCTGTTCACCTATAGTAGTTCCTCTGTTCACCTATAGTAGTTCCTCTGATCACCTATAGTAGCTCCTCTGTTCACCTATAGTAGTTCCTCTGTTCACCTATAGTAGCTCCTCTGTTCACCTATAGTAGCTCCTCTGTTCAACTATAGTAGCTCCTCTGTTCAACTATAGTAGCTCCTCTGTTCACCTATAGTAGCTCCTCTGTTCACCTATAGTAGTTCCTCTGATCACCTATAGTAGTTCCTCTGTTCACCTATAGTAGCTCCTCTGTTCACCTATAGTAGTTCCTCTGTTCACCTATAGTAGTTCCTCTGTTCACCTATAGTAGCTCCTCTGTTCACCTATAGTAGTTCCTCTGTTCACCTATAGTAGTTCCTCTGTTCACCTATAGTAGTTCCTCTGTTCACCTATAGTAGTTCCTCTGTTCACCTATAGTAGGTCCTCTGTTCACCTATAGTAGGTCCTCTGTTCACCTATAGTAGGTCCTCTGTTCACCTATAGTAGCTCCTCTGTTCACCTATAGTAGTTCCTCTGTTCACCTATAGTAGTTCCTCTGTTCACCTATAGTAGCTCCTCTGTTCACCTATAGTAGTTCCTCTGTTCACCTATAGTAGTTCCTCTGTTCACCTATAGTAGTTCCTCTGTTCACCTATAGTAGTTCCTCTGTTCACCTATAGTAGTTCCTCTGTTCACCTATAGTAGTTCCTCTGTTGACCTATAGTAGTTTCTCTGTTCACCTATAGTAGCTCGTCTGTTCACCTATAGTAGCTCCTCTGTTCACCTATAGTAGTTCCTCTGTTCACCTATAGTAGTTCCTCTGTTCACCTATAGTAGTTCCTCTGTTCACCTATAGTAGCTCCTCTGTTCACCTATAGTAGCTCCTCTGTTCACCTATAGTAGCTCCTCTGTTCACCTATAGTAGTTCCTCTGTTCACCTATAGTAGTTCCTCTGATCACCTATAGTAGCTCCTCTGTTCACCTATAGTAGTTCCTCTGTTCACCTATAGTAGCTCCTCTGTTCACCTATAGTAGCTCCTCTGTTCACCTATAGTAGTTCCTCTGATCACCTATAGTAGTTCCTCTGTTCACCTATAGTAGCTCCTCTGTTCACCTATAGTAGTTCCTCTGTTCACCTATAGTAGTTCCTCTGTTCACCTATAGTAGTTCCTCTGTTCACCTATAGTAGGTCCTCTGTTCACCTATAGTAGTTCCTCTGTTCACCTATAGTAGCTCCTCTGTTCACCTATAGTAGCTCCTCTGTTCACCTATAGTAGTTCCTCTGTTCACCTATAGTAGCTCCTCTGTTCACCTATAGTAGTTCCTCTGTTCACCTATAGTAGTTCCTCTGTTCACCTATAGTAGCTCCTCTGTTCACCTATAGTAGCTCCTCTGTTCACCTATAGTAGTTCCTCATTTCATTCACATTGGTTGGAAGGCCGGGTAGAAAACTAGGCTATTATTCTCCTTCCCACTCATTTCTTACACAGCCACTAAGGGGTTTATTGTAATAAATTGATGTAAATTGTGTCATGTTGTACATAATAATTACTTTTTAGTTAGTTTCAATGAAATGAGACTTTTGTTGCAATACCCATGAGGAGATAGTAGAGCTAACCCTTGACTTTATGTGGTGGATGCTTAATTAGTAGAATTATTACTAAAACCTGTTTTGGCAGAAACCTTCGGTATGGTAAAAGTTTTCCATATTGTGTTGTTGTTTTAAAACGTAAAAGTAATTATACATTTGTGGAAAAAAGCCAACTTTGTTTTTGAATTTCACGTTCCCCAGTGCTCTCAAACCTCTCTTCCAAACTGTTCTTTCTTAATTGGATACATCCTTTCTGTGGTTACCATAGCTACTGCATTTCTCACTATTGATAAAACAGAACTTTGTCTTCTGGTTGGTTTGAGAGAGATTTGAACTGTTCACCCCCTTTCACTCTCTCTCTCCGTCTGGTTCCCTCCATCACTCCATCCCTACTCCGTCCCTTCATTAAACAAACTGACCAACAGTGATATAACACTCACAGTTAGTCCATTTAAATGCATAGAGTATGATAAACCTACTCAGACTTTTAATCTCTCCCTGTGAACGGTAAAGATTTTTTGAGGAAATGTAATACAGTAATGCAGTCGCCAAAAGGCAAGTTCTCCATGTATCCCCATAGATCCAGTCAAAGGCATCTTGATGTTTTAAAGAGAGCGGCTTTCTGAGTAATTGTCTTCCCCAGCACGCTGACACCCCTGTTGTGGAGGGGGATGGAGAGAAGGAGGAGAAAGAGA
Organism: Salvelinus fontinalis; assembly: GCF_029448725.1. Lineage (NCBI taxonomy): Eukaryota > Metazoa > Chordata > Actinopteri > Salmoniformes > Salmonidae > Salvelinus > Salvelinus fontinalis. The sequence continues at coordinate 33,735,810 of NC_074686.1, read as the reverse complement.
GAGAGCGTAATGGATGGAATAGATTCATTCGATGTCCTCCATCCATGCGCACACAAATAATAAGTCCCTCCTTTGTCCCCCCACATGTTTAAATAATGCATTTTTTGGGTCCCACCCCACGGCTCTCTTTCAGTTTCTCATAGTATGTATTTATGTTGCTGACTGCGGCAGGCTGCCAGCGATTCAATCTGTTCTCAGCGCTGTGAGATGCCATGCTGGCTTCAAACCCACGCACACACACACACACTTGATACACGCACACACACTCACACACTCACGTATGCACTAATGCAAAGAGACAATCACTCAAGCACTCTCTCTCTCTTTCTCACACACACACACACACACACACACACACACACACACACACACACACACACACACACACACACACACACACACACACACACACACACACACACACACACACACACACACACACACACACACACACACACACCTTGCTCCCAAAAAATCCCAGTTGTCAGAGATTAGCCAGATTAATAAAACAGCTTCTCTGCTTGTTCGCTAGGACTGCTCTGACCCAGCGGTGCCCAGAGTGGGGGTCCATTGAGCTCCATTAAACAGACCCCCTTCTCACATTCACGCACTCATTTACCTTTGACTGGCTCCAGATTTGACCCATGGGGGGGGGGGGGGGTCTGCTCTTTGGCTGTCACGATCACAGAGATGTAACCCTCCTCCTGCCCCTGTCTCTTAATTGGGTAGATAGTTTGATATCGGGGGTACCTTTCTGCATTTTAAAACCCAGTCTCTGTAATGAGCACCCTTATGCTGGGGCTTCTCCAAAAAGGAAGTTTATAAAAGAGATGCTATAATCGTCTCTTTCTGGAAGGAATACGGTAGATCAGTGATGGGTTATGTATCCATGCCTGATGTCAATAATTGGCTGCTCTCTACAATAGATTGACGTGGGAAATGTTAATTAAAAATAACCGCAATAGATTTCCAATGGGCTTCTTTCAAAGATATGTCTGTATTGGTCAATGTCTTGTCTTTATTGTCTATCGACAATGTCCATCACCTGCCCATGGAGAGGGATTTGTCATTGATCCTTGGTGTGTATGTTGTTTTGTGTGTGTGTCTACAGGGATGGTCCGGACCAGAGCTCCCCCCAGATCGGTCAGTTCAGTGGGAACACAGCACTGGAGTCTGTCTACAGCACCTCCAACCAGATCCTCATTAAGTTCCACAGCGACTTCAGCGGCAGCGGGTTCTTCGTGCTCAGTTACCATGGTGAGCACTACATCAGAGAGACAGGCGGGGAAAGAGAAATATAAAAGACGGTAGAGAGAGAAAGATGGAAAACAAATGCAATAAAGGAGGAGAGGGAGAGAGAGGGGTAAAGAAAGAAAGAGGTAGTGAGTTAGAGATAGAGAGAGAGAGGTAGAGATAGTGAGTGAGAGGTAGAGATAGTGAGTGAGAGGTAGAGATAGTGAGTGAGAGGTAGAGATAGAGTGAGAGGTAGAGATAGAGTGAGAGGTAGAGATAGAGTGAGAGGTAGAGATAGTGAGTGAGAGGTAGAGATAGTGAGTGAGAGGTAGAGATAGAGTGAGCGGTAGAGATAGAGTGAGAGGTAGAGATAGAGTGAGAGGTAGAGATAGAGTGAGAGGTAGAGATAGAGTGAGAGGTAGAGATAGAGTGAGAGGTAGAGATAGAGAGTGAGAGGTAGAGATAGAGTGAGAGGTAGAGATAGAGAGTGAGAGGTAGAGATAGAGTGAGAGATATAGATAGAGTGAGAGAGGTAGAGAGTGAGAGGTAGAGATAGAGAGTGAGAGGTAGAGATAGAGAGGTAGAGATAGAGAGTGAGAGGTAGAGATAGAGAGTGAGAGGTAGAGATAGAGAGTGAGAGGTAGAGATAGAGAGTGAGTGGTAGAGATAGTGAGTGGTAGAGATAGAATGAGAGGTAGAGATATAGTGAGATGTAGAGATAGAGAGTGAGAGGTAGAGATAGAGAATGAGAGGTAGAGATAGTGAGTGAGAGGTAGAGATAGTGAGTGAGAGGTAGAGATAGCGAGTGAGAGGTAGATATAGTGAGTGAGAGGTAGAGATAGTGAGTGTGAGGTAGAGATAGTGAGTGAGAGGTAGAGATAGTGAGTGAGAGGTAGAAATAGTGAGTGAGAGGTAGCTTCAGAGAGTGAGAGGTAGATATAGAGAGTGAGACGTAGAGATAGAGAGTGAGAGGTAGAGATAGAGAGTGAGAGGTAGAGATAGTGAGTGAGAGGTAGAGATAGTGAGTGAGAGGTAGAGATAGAGAGTGAGAGGTAGAGATAGTGAGTGAGAGGTGGAGATAGTGAGTGAGAGGTGGAGATAGTGAGTGAGAGGTAGAGATAGTGAGTGAGAGGTAGAGATATAGAGAGTGAGAGGTACAGATAGAGAGTGAGATATAGAGATAGAGAGTGAGAGGTAGAGAGGTAGAAATAATGAGTGAGAAGTAGAGATATTGAGTGAGAGGTAGAGCTAGTGAGTGAGAGGTAGAGATAGTGAGTGAGGGGTAGAGAACATGAGTGAGAGGTAGAGATAGTGAGTGAGAGGTAGAGATAGAGAGGTAGAGAGTTTGTGAGAGGTAGAGATAGTGAGTGAGAGGTAGAAAACATGAGTGAGAGGTAGAGATAGTGAGTGAGAGGTAGAGCTAGAGAGGTAGAGAGTTTGTGAGAGGTAGAGATAGTGAGTGAGAGGTAGAGATAGAGAGTGAGAGGTAGAGATAGTGAGTGAGTCCTACTCTTCCTCCTCCCTCTCCTACTACTCTTCCCCCTCCTTCTCCTCCGACCCTTCCTCCTCTCCTACTACTCTTCCTCCTCCTCTCCTACTTCTCTTCCTCCTCCCTCTCCTACTACTCTTCCTCCTCCCCTACTACTCTTCTTCCTCCTCTCCTCCTACTCTTCCCCTTCCTTCTCCTCCGACCCTTCCTCCTCTCCTACTACTCTTCCTCCTCCTCTCTTACTACTCTTCCTCCTCCCTCTCCTCCTACTCTTCCTCCTCCCTCTCCTCCTACTCTTCCTTCTCCCTCTCCTCCGACCCTTCCTCCTCTCCTACTACTCTTCCTCATCCTCTCCTTCTACTCTTCCTCCCCCCTCTCCTCCGACCCGTCCTCCTCTCCTCCTACTCTTCCTCCTCCCTCTCATCCTCCTCCTCTTCTCCTCCCGCTCCTCCTCTTCCTATTCCTCTTTCTCGTCCTCCTCTTCCTCCCTCTACTCTTCCTCCTCCTCCCTCTCCTCCTCTTCCTCCCTCTACTCTTCCTCCTCCTCCCTCTCCTCCCTCTACTCTTCCTCCACCTCCTCCTCTTCCCTCTTCCCCTCATGCACCCTGCCTGCCTAGGGCCTCTGACACACATGGCAGCTAGCATTCATTATTGGCTCAGCTCATTTTCATAGTCAATTTAATCTTGACTTATTGCGCTTCGATGCCTCTCTCCCATCTGACTGTCTTTGTATTGAATCAGTGAAGGGACATGGCTCTATACACCTGTGTCACATTGATTATTGGCTACAGGGTGCGCTCTGAGAAATGAGTACTTGCCCAGATATATTTTTTCTATACTGACATCCAGACACGTACAGCCTCTTCACACTGCTAATGACACACAAGGCTGCTCTTACACTGATTGTTGACACGGTGCTACTGGGGAAAACAGATGAAGTATCCGAATAGCAAGGCCCATGTCATTCTGCTACAGCCAGCACTTATGATTTTACTACAAGTGCTTATTGATCCTGGCCTGTATCAAACGTCTCTCACAGTTAACCAGTCTGTCTCGATTGTGGCCGGTGGGGGGGCTTACGTGGTACTCCAATCACTTTACCCTAACAGTCTTAACTGCTAAACCGTCACTTTAGTTTCAGCCCCACCCAAATGGATTATGGGTAAACTACAGGCTTGAACTTTGATATAGTATGGATTGACAAGCCACAGTCACGGTTGGTTGATTACAGTTATTAAAAGGTTTTTAATTTGTCTGTCAGATGTTCAAAAGGTACCACATAACTATTTGATCAATCATTATTAATAATCTGTACATCCATCCCTGCAGTCAAATAAGGAGAGCTGTCTATCTGTTGAAGCTAGCTGCTCCTACAGTGCTTTGCAAAAGTATTCACCCCCTTGGCATTTTTCCTATTTTGGTGCATTACAACCTCTAATTTAAATGGATTTTTATTTTGGATTTCATGTAATGGACATACGCAAAATTGTCCAAATTGGTGAAGTAAAATGAAAAAAATGATAAAACTGAAAAGTGGTGCGTGCATATGTATTCACCCCCTTTGCTATGAAGCCCCTAAATAAGATCTGGTGCAACCAATTACCTTCAGAAGTCACATCATTAGTCCACCTGTGTGCAATCTGTCACATGATCTGTCACATGATCTCAGTAGATATACACACCTGTTCTGAAAGGCCCCAGAGTCTGCAACACCACTAAGCTAGGGGCACCACCAAGCAAGCGGCACCATGAAGACCAAGGAGGTCTTCATCTCCAAACAGGTCAGGGGCAAAGTTGTGGAGAAGTACAGATCAGGGTTGGGTTATAAAAATATATCAGAAACTTTGAACATCCCACAGAGCACCATTAAATCCATTATTGAAAAATGGAAAGAAAATGGCACCCCAACAAACCTGCCAAGAGAGGGCCGCCCAACAAAACTCACGGACCAGGCAAGGAGGGCATTAATCAGAGAAGCAACAAAGAGCTGAAAAGCTCCACAGCGGATTTTGGAGTATCTGTCCATAGGACCACTTTAAGCCGTACACTCCACAGAGTTGGTGTTCACCAAAAAGCATATTGGAGGAAAGGTACTCTGGTTAGATGAGACTAAAATTGTAGCTTTTTGTCCATCAAGGAAAACACTATGTCTGGCGCAATCCCAACACCTCTCATCACCCCGAGAACACCACACCACAGTGAAGCATGGTGATGCCAGCATCATGCTGTGGGGATGTTTTTCATCGGCAGGGACTGGGAAACTGGTCAGAACTGAAGGAATGATGGATGGCGCTAAATACAGGGACATTCTTGAGGGAAACCTGTTTCGTTCTTCAAGAGATTTGAGACTGGGACGGAGGTTCACCTTCCAGCAGGACAATGACCCTAAGCATACTGCTAAAGCAACACTCGGGTGGTTTAAGGGGAAACATTTAAATGTCTTGGAATGGCCTAGTCAAAGCCCAGACCTCAATCCAATTGAGGATCTGTGGTATGACTTAAAGATTGCTGTACACCAGCGGAACCCATCCAACTTGAAGGAGCTGGAGCAGTTTTGCCCTTGAAGAATGGGCAAAAATCCAGTGGCTATATGTGCCAATATTATAGAGACATACCCAAAGAGACTTGCAGCTGTAATTGCTGCAAAAAGTGGCTCTACGAAGTATTGACTTTGGGGGGTGAATAGTTATGCACCCTCAAGTTTTCCATTTTTTTGTCTTATTTCTTGTTTGTTTCACCCCCCAAAATATCTAAAATCTTCAAAAGTGGTAGGCATGTTGTGTAAATCAAATAATACAAACCTCCCAAAAATCTATTTTAATTCCAGGTTGTAAGGCAACAAAATAAGAAAAATGCCAAGGGGGTGAATACTTTCGACAAGCCACTGTAGCTGCTTCTGCTTAGTAATATGAATGTACTAGACTAGAGATAATACACAGCAATGTTTCTCTATATTTTACTTGGGTTTGACATGGGAATTACTCTGTAATGAGTTTAGCTTTGATTCATTTGAAATGATCCACCGAGTTAGAGAGACAACTTTATTTCCCCTTAGTGAACACTCTGCTTTGCTGTGAATTAGCCCGGATTTATACAACACTTATTAAAGATATGAATTTAGTTTATTAGATTGTCTTCAACTGTCAAGTAATCAAATTATAGCCGGTTTATTCATGCAGTTTGCTGTCCAGAATGACAAAATAAGTGTTTTCATGTAGGTCACATCAAAGAGTGGCTGGGGGGAAACTAAATCTATAGAATGTGATTATCACTCCAAATAAGAAACATTTAAAACTGTCACTTTTTCCAATCTAGTTATGAAAGGATTTAAGTTGATAAGTTGCATAGTTATTCAGGACATTATACAAGCATCATACTATTATAGATACCATTTGTGGGCAGATCTGATGACTCAATTCCCAGAGCCCACTTGTTTTGACTGGTGATTATCTTCATCGTTCACAGCACATCAACCGGTCAGTCTAGACGTACATCCCACATGAAGGCAATACATAGAGGAAGCAAAGAAACGTTTTCTCTTTAATGTAGCTCTTTTGTTAATTAAAACCTATCACATAGTGAAATGTGGAGTCTCTCATGGGGACACAGAAAGTCATTGACTCTGTTCATTGCTTTTGCTTCAATTGGCAATACAGACACAAACACAGACACTTATTCACCAAATTCTCAGTCACACACACACACACACCCCCCACACCCCCCACCCCATCCCCGAGGAGCCTCTAAGAGAATCATATTAATCAGCTAGCATATTTAACAGAAGCCACATGCTAAGTGGTTCTCGCTACTTAATTTGTGTGATTGTAGCGTGGTTGTCTGGAGCCAAAGCTCCCAGTTGTCTATTAGACAGCCTCCTTCCTCCTCTGTCTACTCTGTAAACTGGGGGTGTATTCATTAGTGCACACAGAAGCAAACTGTAGCAAAATGTTTTGCAAAGGAAAACATTTTGCTAAGAAAATGTGACTTTCTTTTTTGGACAAATAGAGGAAGTTGCCCCTCCCTGTTGCTCCTGTTTGTTTCCTAGTAAATAAACCCCTGTTCATGGGGAAGCAAAAGTAGATATATCTATATACCTGTCTGTCTGCTTTAGCCTGGCTGGAGAGCCAGGTGGGCGGGGTTGGCATTTCAGAGACTTTTCTATTGGTTCCCGTTGCACCAGGCAAGATCAGGCAAGCACATCTATTATATTGAATACTAGTAAATGAACCCAGGTCTGGAAGTTAGTTATCTGTCTATCGCTCAGGAGATATCTCCCTCCTGTTCTGTCTGTTCAGGCTGTTGAAACATTTTTAGAACAATTACACTCTGTTACCAATTAATTAATGATCAATGAATGTCATCGATTTTAACCCCTAGTTTGTGTTGGCAAGACCCCGCCAGGTAGCTTGGTAGGGGGTGTAGTTTGGATCTGCAGTCCTGAAAGATGTTGGCTGTAAGATTCAATGGTGTAATATTTCTCCTTGCCTACTTCAAAGTGCTACCTTATTTAATCCTGTCATTAGCAGCAGCGATTCCTCAGATCGTTTGTGTGTGTGTGTGTGTGTGTGTGTGTGTGTGTGTGTGTGTGTGTGTGTGTGTGTGTGTGTGTGTGTGTGTGTGTGTGTGTGTGTGTGTGTGTGTGTGTGTAGTGTAATATCTCTCCCTGGGCCCAGCTCCGACCGCTGTCACCTTATTTAATCCTGTCATTAGCGCCAACAAGCAGCGTTCATTCCCTCATATCGTTAGCAGTGCCTCCGTGCCAGCACAGCACAGCTTGGCCGCTCTGTTGATTCCCAGAAGGTATACCGGGCTTATCTGATGCCCTTAAACACACCGCCGAGATCACATCGCTGCTGAAAGAATTGGTATGCAGCCAGGTGCAGGTGGTGTGGAATCGGAATATTATGATTTTTTTCATTTCTGCCTAACCTTTCAAATGTCAGTAGTTTCTCCTCCACCACAATTCTGATGCTCTTTTGTCCAAACATGGGAAATCAATGGTCTGTGGTAGGGTTGCTTATTTTGGGGAATATTCAGAGGTGGAAACTTTCCGTGGGAATTAATGGGAATATATGGGAATTAACGAAAATATATGCAAATTAATATTAATACCATTTAAATGTAGATGTTTTTTGGATATATTTACCATATCATATGGAGACAGACACATAAACCTTTTACCTAATCATAAGTTGACATAATTGCAAATGATTAAATCCTTCCAATAGAAATAAGTAAAGTAAAACATTTTAGTTACAAATTGAACTTTAATTAAATGAGTTGACTCTTCACATGGGATGATTTCACTGAACAACAAAAGAAAGGGAATATTGAATGATCCCCAATGATCCATCGCATCTCCCAAAAACGTTTTCAACATACATCTGTAAAATAATAGTCTAAAAACTAAAGCTTTGGTTGTCTTCCTCTCAGTCTTCAACGTCTTCTCCCTGGACCTCCTCAATGTCCACCTCTTGAACATCAGACTCTGAGGCCTCATCTTCAGTCACTTTCCAACCTTGTTTAGGTGGCTCGTTGTCAGGCTCAAAAAGCATCAAATTTGCCCGGATGCCAAAATGTTTTCAACCCTTGTATTGGTCAGCCTGTTGCGTGCTTTGGTGTGTGCGTTCCCAAACAAGGACCAGTTGCGCTCTGAGGCGGCTGATGTTGGTGGGATTTGGAATATGATGGAGGCAACAGGGGAAAGAGATCCTCAGATCCTCAAAGTCCCTTCCACCAGGTGGCTGATGAGATATGTTGGCACGACTGCCATTTTGCATCTCCGTCCCAAAGCCCTTGCTTGGAAGTGGACTTCGCCAGACTGCCAAGAACCTTGCCGTCATCCAGGCCAAGGTGGCGAGACACGGTAGTGATGTCACCATAGGCCTTGTTGATCTCTGCACCAGACAGGATGCGCTTGCCAGGATAGTTGGTGTCCAACATGTACGCTGCAGCGTGTATGTCTTCAGACAAAAGTCTTCCGTCTTTTTGATGTATTTCAGAATTGCAGTTTCCTCTGCATGGAGCAACAGTGAAGTGGGCAGGGCAGTATGGATTTCTTCTCTTACATTTACAAGCAGAGTCTGAACTTCTGACAGGATGGCATTGTCTCCCTCAATCTGTGCAATGGCTACTGCTATAGGTATCAAGAGTTTCAGGCTGCTTACCACTCTCTCAGAAAATACATCATCCTAACAGGATCTTCTTGATGGCGCTGTCCATATCGGCAGACTGTGATATGGCCATTTCTTGGAGAGACTCCTTCCCCTCCAGGAACGAGATGACCCCAATGTGCGTTGCTGGGCAGCTTCAATGTGGTGCTCTCATTCTTCTCACTTTGCTTGGTAAGGTAGATAGCTGCTTTATAGCTGCTATGACCCTTCACATACCTAATCATTTCCTTGGCTCTCTTGTAGAGTGTATCCATTGTTTTCAGTGTCATGATGTCCTTGAGGAGCAGATTCAATGCATGAGCAGCACAGCCAATGGGTGTGATGTGAGGGTAGGACTCCTCCACTTTAGACCAAGCAGCCTTCATGTTCGCAGCATTGTCTGTCACCAGTGCAAATACCTTCTGTGGTCCAAGGTCATTGATGTTTGCCTTCAGCTCATCTGCAATGTAGAGACCGGTGTGTCTGTTGCCCCTTGTGTCTGTGCTCTTGTAGAATACTGGTTGAGGGGTGGAGATGATGTAGTTAATTATTCCTTGCCCACGAACATTCGACCACACTTCAGAGATGATTGCAATAAAGTCTGCTTTCTCTATGATTTGCTTGACCTTCACTTCAACTTTGTTGAACTCTGCATCCAGCAAAGGAGTAGATAAAGCATGTCTAGCTCACTGTTATAAGCTAACTTTTTTGATGAATTTAACCTGTCTAGGATCAGCGTGGCGCTAGCGGCACACCCCCCCCCCCCCCACTGAAAAACCAGTGCCGCGAAATTCAAAAAAAATATTTTTTTAAAATATTTAACTTTCACACATTAAAGTCCAATACAGCTAATGAAAGACACAGATCTTATGAATCCAGTCAACATTTCCGATTTTTAAAATGTTTTACAGGGAAGACACAATATGTAAAGATGTACATCTATTACCTAAAAACACATTAGCATATTCCACCATCTTTTATTTGTCCACCAACACCAGTAGCCATCACCAATTCGGCTAAACTAAGATATTTATAGCCCCTAACCAACAAAAAAACTCATTAGATGACAGTCTGATAACATATTTATGGTATGGGATAGGTTTTGTTAGAAAAAAGTGCATATTTCAGGTATATGGCATAGTTTACAATTGCACCCACCATCACAAATGGACTAGAATAATTACAATGAGCAACGTGTTTACCTAACTACTAATCATCAAACATTTCGTAAAAATACACAGCATACACGAATCGAAAGACACAGATCCTGTGAATACAGACAATATTTCAGATTTTCTAAGTGTCTTACAGCGAAAACACAATAAATCGTTATATTAGCGTAGCACATAGCACATAGCAGCCCAGCATTGATTCTAGCCAAAGTGAGCGATAAAAGTCAACATCGCCAAAAGATATTAATTTTTTCACTAACCTTCTCAGAATTCTTCCGATGACACTCCTGTAACATCACATTACAACATGCATATACAGTTTGATCGAAAATGTTTATATTTAGCCACCAAAATCATGGTTAGACAATGTGAAATGTAGACAAGCTGGTAAAGAAAACGTCCTTGCGCCACTTAGACAGTGATCTACTCTTATACATAAATACTCATAAACGTGACTAAAAAATATAGGGTGGACAGGGATTGATAGACAATTTAATTCTTAATACAATTGCGTTATTACATTTTTTAATTTATCCTTACTTTTCAATACAGTTTGCGCCAAGCGAAGCTACGTCAAAAAACATGGCGTCCTAAGCCACTAAAATGTTTCGACAGAAACACGATTTATCATAATAAAAATGTCCTACCTTGAGCTGTTCTTCCATCAGTATCTTGGGCAAAGGATCCTTTCTTGGGAGAAATCGTCTTTTGGTGGAAAGCTGTCCTCTTGCCATGTGGAAATGTCAACTACGTTCGGGATGAACTGAAAAGCGTTCCCAACTTTTCACATCGTTGCAAAAATAAATGTCCCAAAATCGCACTAAACGGATATAAATTGCTATAAAACGCTTTAAATTAACTACTTTGTGATGTTTGTAACTCCTATAACGAGTGAAAAGATGACCGGAGAAATATAACAGGCTAAACTAATGCTTGGAACAGGAGAGGGTCGGTGTCTTCCACGCGCGTTACGCAGCAAGAAAAGACTTGCTAGCTAAAGGTTTTTTTCATTTGTAGTGCCTGTGAACGAGCAATCGAGCCCGTTGGAATCGTCATCACGTAAAGGCATCCAGGGGAAGACGTAAGAAGTGTCCGTATAGTCATAGCAACGACAGTGCCCGTTTAAATGACTTCAGAAAAGTGGCCAACGTTTCTCAAATCTGACTCCATGTCAGGGAAATTGCTGTAGAATGGGCTCTGTTCCACTTAGAGACAAAATTTCAACTCCTATAGAAACTATAGACTGTTTTCTATCCAATAATAATAATAATATGCATATTGTACGATCAAGGATTTTGTGGGAAGCCGTTTAAAAAATTAGCCACATTAGCATAAATAGTCTAAACAGCGCCCCCATCCCCAACAGGTTAAGCAAAATTCCCCAAATTCCAGGACTTAACTTCCCATTGAAAATTTCCGGAAAAATGCTGGAAATTTACTGGAAAGTTTCCGACCCTTTGCAACCCTAGTCTGTGGTCTGTGATTTTGCAAGTGGGTCTGCTGTGGCCATTTGGGACTTAGACAGAGATAATATATATATATATATACGTCTATATACAGTACCAATCAAAAGTTTTAGAACACCTACTCACAAATTCAAGGCTTTTTCTTTATTTTTACTATTTTCTACATTATAGAATAATAGTGAAGACATCAACACTATGAAATAACACATATGGAATCATGTGGTAACCAAAAAAAGTGTTAACACAAATCAACATATATTTTATATTTTTTATTCTACAGAGTAGCCACCATTTGCCTTGATGACAGCTTTGCGCACTCTTGGCATGCTCTCAACCAGCTTCACGAGGAATGCTTTTCCAACAGTCTTGAAGGAGTTCCCACATATGCTGAGCCCTTGTTGGCTGCTTTTACTTCACTCTGTGGTCCAACTCATCCCAAACCATCTCAATTGGGTTGAGGTCGGGTGATTGTGGAGACCAGGTCATCTAATGCATCACTCCATCACTCTCCTTCTTGGTCAAATAGCCCTTACACAGCCTTGAGGTGTGTTTTTGGTAATTGTACTGTTGAAAAACAAATGATAGTCCCACTAAGAGCAAACCAGATGGGATGGCGTATCGCAGCAGAACGCTGTGGTAGCCATGCTTGTTAAGTGTGCCTTGAATTCTAAATAAATCATGACAGTGTCACCAGCAAAGCACCCCCACACCATCAAACCACCTCCTCCATGCTTCACGGTGGGAACCACACATGCGAAGATCATCCGTTCACCTACTCTGCGTCTCACAAAGACAATCTCAAATTTGGACCAAAGGACAGATTTCCACCGGTCTAATGTCCATTGCTTGAGTTTCTTGGCCCAAGCAAGTCTCTTCTTATTATTGGTGTCCTTTAGTAGTGGTTTCTTTGCAGCAATTCGACCATGTGGGCTCCCGAGTGGGGCAGCGGTCTAAGGCACTGCATCTCAGTGCTAGAGGCGTCATTACAGACACCCTGGTTCGAATCCAGGCTGTATCACAAATCACAATATGGCGGCACACAATTGGCCCAGCGTCATCCATTTTTGGCCGGGATTGGCCATCATTGTAAATAAGATTTTTTTCTAAACTGACTTGCCAAGTTAGATAAATATAAAATAAATAATAAATACATAAATGAAAGCCTGATTCGCGCAGTCTACTCTGAACAGTTGATGTTGATAGGTGTTACTTGATCTCTGTGAAGCATTTACTTGGGCTGCAATCTGAGGTGCAGTTAATTGCAGACTCCTGAGGCTGGTAACTGTAATGAACTTATCCTCTGCAGCAGAGGTAACTCTGGGTCTTCCTTTCCTGTGGTGGTCCTCATGAGAGGCAGTTTAATCATAGCGCTTGACGGTTTTTGCAACTGCAGTTGAACAAACTTTCAAAGTCCTTTACATTTTCCGGATTGGCTGACCTTCATGTCTTAAAGTAATGATGGACTGTCATTTCTCTTTGCTTATTTGGGCTGTTCTTGCCATAATATGAACTTGGTCTTTTACCAAATAGGGCTATCTTCTGTATACCAACCATACCTTGTCACAACCGATTGGCTCAAATGCATTAAGAAATAAATAAATTCCACAAATTAACTTTTAACAAGGCACACCTGTTAATTTAAATGCATTCCAGGTGACTACCTCATGAAGCAGGTTGATAGAATGCCAAGAGTGTGCAAAGCTGTCAACAAGACAAAGGGTGGTGTAACGGTTGACGCTCTCCTCATCCTCGGATGAGGTGAGGAGAGAGGGATCTGAAGACCAAAACGCAGGCTTTGGGAAATAAGCCATCTTTATTATACAATATGATGGCAACACGAAACGAAACAAAACACTTTCAAACTACAAAACAAGAAAACGACGTTGAACGAAACCTGAACATAAACTTACATAACTAAACATAAACTTACGTACAGGAAACGGACGACATCGAAACGAAACGAAACAAACAAACGCTACAGTCCCATGTGGTACGAACGTACATACAGACATAGGAGACAATCACCCACAAACAAACAGTGAGAATGCCCTACCTAAATATGACTCTTAATTAGAGGCAAACGCAAACCACCTGCCTCTAATCAAGAGCCATACCAGGCAAACCGAAACCAACATAGAAACAGATAACATAGAATGCCCACCCAACCTCACGTCCTGACCAACTAACACACAAAAACTAACATAAATAGGTCAGGAACGTGACAGTACCCCCCCCACAAGGTGCGAACTCCGGACGCACCAGCACAAAGTCTAGGGGAGGGTCTGGGTGGGCTTCTAACCACGGTGGTGGCTCAGGCTCCGGGCGCGGTTCCCACCCCACCATAATCCATCCTAGCCCCCTCCCTTCAAGAATGTCCACCCTCTTACTTCCCCCACAAAATCCTCCTAATAACATATCTAATAATGACAATACCGGGACAGAGAGATAAACCAAGACAGAGGGATAGATAAGAATATAGAGATAGATGAAGATAGAGAGGGAGATTAGGATAGAGGGGCAACTCCGGACTGAAAGGCAGCTCCGGACAGAGAGACAGCTCTGGACTGATGGGCAGTTCTGGGTATCTAGCCTTTTCAGGCTGAAGGGCAGCTCATGGCTGACTGACGACTCTCGATGCTCATGGCTGGCTGACGGCTCTCGACGCTCATGGCAGGCTGACGGCTCTCGACGCTCATGGCAGGCTGACGGCTCTCGACGCTCATGGCAGGCTGACGGCTCTCGACGCTCATGGCAGGCTGACGGCTCTCGACGCTCATGGCAGGCTGACGGCTCTCGACGCTCATGGCGCTCTGACAGCTCTGGCTGCTCATGGCGCTCTGACAGCTCTGGCTGCTCATGGCGCTCTGACGGCTCTGGCTGCTCATGGCTCGCTGGCGGCTCTGGCAGATCCTGTCTGGTTGGCGGCTCTGGCAGATCCTGTCTGGTTGGCGGCTCTGGCAGATCCTGTCTGGTTGGCGGCTCTGGCAGATCCTGTCTGGTTGGCGGCTCTGGCAGATCCTGTCTGGTTGGCGGCTCTGGCAGATCCTGTCTGGTTGGCGGCTCTGGCAGATCCTGTCTGGCTGACGGCTCTAGCGGCTCCTGTCTGGCTGACGGCTCTAGCGGCTCCTGTCTGGCTGACGGCTCTGTAGGCTCATGGCAGACGGGCGGCTTTGCAGGCTCATGGCAGACGGGCGGCTTTGCAGGCTCCTGGCAGACGGATGGCTCAGATGGCGCTGGGGAGACGGATGGCTCAGATGGCGCTGGGGAGACGGATGGCTCAGATGGCGCTGGGGAGACGGATGGCTCAGATGGCGCTGGGGAGACGGATGGCTCAGATGGCGCTGGGGAGACGGATGGCTCAGATGGCGCTGGGGAGACGGATGGCTCAGATGGCGCTGGGGAGACGGATGGCTCAGATGGCGCTGGGGAGACGGATGGCTCTGGCCGGATATGGCGCACTGTAGACCTGGTGCGTGGTGCCGGAACTGGAGGCACCGTGCTAATGATAAGCACCTTCCTACTAGTGCGGGGAGCAGGGACAGGGCACACTGTATTCTCAAAGCCTACTCTATCCCTGATGCGTGGTACCGGCACTGGTGACACCGGGCTGAGGACAAGCACATCAGGATTAGTAGGGGGAGAAGATACAGTGGGTTCAGGGCTCTGGAGACGCACTGGTAGCTTAGTGCGTGGGGCCGGAACTGGAGGCACCGGGCTAGATACACGCACTACAGGGAGAGTGCGTGGAGGAGGAACAGGGCTCAGGATACGCACTGGTAGCCTAGTGCGTAGTGTATACACTGTAGGTACTAGGCTGGGGCGGGGAGGTGGTGCCGGAAATACCGGACCGTGGAGGCGTACTGGCACTCTTGAGCATTGAGCTTGCCCAACCTTACCTGGTTGAATACTCCCGGTTGCCCGACCAGTGCGGGGAGGTGGAATAACCCGCACCGGGCTATGTAGGCGAACCGGGGAAACCATGCGTAAGGCAGGTGCCATGTATGCCGGCCCGAGGAGACGCACTGGAGACCAGACGCGTTGAGCCGGCCTCATGACACCTGGCTCAATACTCAATCTAGCCCTACCAGTGCGGGGAGGTGGAATAACCCGCACTGGGCTATGCACTCGTACAGGAGACACCGTGCGCTCTACTGCGTAACACGGCGCCTGCCCGTACTCCCGCTCTCCACGGTAAGCCTGGGAAGTGGGCGCAGGTCTCCTACCTGCCCTTGGCCCACTATCTCCTAGCCCCCCCCCAAGAAATTTTTGGGAATTACTTACGGGCTTTTTCGGCTTCCGTGCCAGACGCGTTCCCTCATAGCTCCGGTTCCTCTCCCAGGTAGCCTCTGCTCTCCTCAATGCCTCCACCTGTTCCCATGGGAGGCGATCCCTCCCAGCCAGGATCTCCTCCCAAGTGTAGCAACCCTTTCCATCCAAAACATCGTCCCATGTCCATTGCTCCTTTCTCTCCTGTCCCTTACTCCGTTTCGTTTTCCTTTGCCGCTTGGTCTTAGCTTGGTGGGTGATTCTGTAACGGTTGACGCTCTCCTCATCCTCGGATGAGGTGAGGAGAGAGGGATCTGAAGACCAAAACGCAGGCTTTGGGAAATAAGCCATCTTTATTATACAATATGATGGCAACACGAAACGAAACAAAACACTTTCAAACTACAAAACAAGAAAACGACGTTGAACGAAACCTGAACATAAACTTACATAACTAAACATAAACTTACGTACAGGAAACGGACGACATCGAAACGAAACGAAACAAACAAACGCTACAGTCCCATGTGGTACGAACGTACATACAGACATAGGAGACAATCACCCACAAACAAACAGTGAGAATGCCCTACCTAAATATGACTCTTAATTAGAGGCAAACGCAAACCACCTGCCTCTAATCAAGAGCCATACCAGGCAAACCGAAACCAACATAGAAACAGATAACATAGAATGCCCACCCAACCTCACGTCCTGACCAACTAACACACAAAAACTAACATAAATAGGTCAGGAACGTGACAGGTGGCTTCTTTGAAGAATCTCAAATCTAAAATATATTTTGATTTGTTTAACACTTTTTTGGTTACTACATGGTTCCAAATGTGCTATTTAATAGTCAAAATAAAGAAAAACCCTTGAATGAGTAGGTGTGTCCAAACTTTTGACTGGTACTGTTTATATATATATATATATATAATTCCATGTTCAAAAGAATACAGAAAGTCCCAATGCAATAAGTGATTAACCAAAAATAGGATTACTACTCTGTTGAAATGCTCCTAACACCTTCTTTTTCCTCTTCCTCCTCCATCCTCTTCTAGTATACCAGCTGAGGATCTGCCAAGCGCCCCCGGATGTGGCCAACGCTGATATCCTCATGGAGGACAGGGAGTTTGAAATAGGTAACGCCTCCACGTGTAGTTCAACCCAAATATTATCAATTTTCTAATGATTTGTTTTGGGAGAGATAGGACCTCCTTACCACTCTGTATACTTACATATTGTAGGACTAGGGGTTTTCCTGTGCCTGTATTCATAAAGTGTCTCAGAGTGCTGATCGAGGATTAGTTATGCTTTTTAGCTCACAATGAATAAAGAGTATATAGACTGCGGTGGACCTGATCCTAGATCAGATCTGATAAGCTTTGTGAGTATAGGTCCTGGCCTTACTGATACTTCATCCACTGAGGTTATGAAACTGAAACCCTCTCACCAGTTCCATGCCCCTGTATTTCACAACATCCTCCATGTACGTCTCTCCTCTGCTCAGGTAAATGTGCTGATACATGTAGAATGTCCTCACTGAGTATTGATCATGGCTTAGAGAGAGGATAGGCATCCTCCTTTGTGTGTGACCCTGACTAATACTATGGGTGGACACACACACAAATCAAATCAAGTTATATTTGTCACATGCTTTGTAGACAACAGTGAAATGTTTACTTGCGCATCCTTTTTAAGATGGTGCCAAACAAGAAGGCATACGTTTTACGTGCCCCCAGCCGATTGTGTATTTTCGTCCTTTATTTGCGTTGTTTGTGACTTACTTATTTTGTACATAATGTTGACGCTACTCTCTCTTATGACCGAAAATAACTTGGACATCAGGGCTGCGATTACTCATCACGGACTAGTAGAATCCTTTTTTTTCCTTTCATGACTCTGACGAGCCCGACACGAAGGATATACTGCTTCCTCGGGAACAGGCCCTGATCCCCGTTCTCTGCATGAAGAGGAGGCGGAGAAAGAGGGGCCAAAGGGCGGGCTGCCTTCTGAGAATTCGTAGGCGATCGAATAAACCCCCACTTCCCTCCATTCTGCTAGCAAACGTGCAATCCTTGGAGAATAAAATCGACAAGTTACACGGAAGATTAAACTACCAACGGGACATTAAAAACTGTAAGCATTCCAAAGACTTTTACAGGATACTAACCTCAACATCAAAACCTTCATTCCAATTCACAATTCCATACTTCCAAAACCTTGATTGTGGACCGAAAATATCTGAATGGACTATTACTACCAAGGATTATCATGAAAAAAAACTTCTAACAAGCCAAAACCTGCAGAAGAAACAGAGCGGAACCTGGAAATACCATACAACACAAAACTGATTGACTAATGTTCAGTCTGAACCTACTTTCTGAAGCCAAAAAGTAAATGAAAATAATCTCTAGGTAATTGGTTATATAAAGTTTAGTAAATAAGGCTACTAAGCAACCAAGCTGCTTGGAAAGAGTCAGTCTGAAATTAGCACTGAAGTGTGAAGTGAGAGGTGTGAAACACTTGAGCATAACAATGGAAGGGGAGTTTCACAGCTCCTACCTCGCACCCAAATGTAGAGGCCTTTGAAGCTCCCTCAATCTGTGCAGAGAAGATATCCTCCTCAGAATACAACAACCACAGGACAACTTTGTTTGGACGTCGTAAAGGACCGTTCACCGACACTGAAAAGATATAGCTAGCTAACGACCTCCTTTTCCACGTGGAAATGATGGAAAGAGACTTGTTAGCTAGCTAGCTGGGATTTTCTACAAGGAATCTGCCTCCAGAAAAAAGCTTCTCCCAAGTTTGTGTGACATCTACTCACGTTGCCTGCTGCTCTGCTGCTTGGATTCCCACCTGGCGATCTGTTCACCGTCTGCCCTGGCCTGTCTCCCCCTGTCACTCCCCCGAGCTTTCACTCACCTCCAGCAAACATTTGCTGTTGGGGCGAGTGACTCTGAACTTACAATGGTTATGTCAGGACCCGGGTACAAACTCAGGTCTCCGGTGTGAGAAACAGTCACTTAGCAAACTGAGCCACTAATAGTCGGCAGAACCCAGAATATGAGGCAGACACAGCAGTACTTGAGACGATGTTTTAATAAAGTTAAAAGGAAAGTACTTCAGGCAAAAATATAAATCCACAACGTCAAAAGTAATTCCAAGAGAAAAAAGGTAATCCTCCAAGACAAAAGGGAAATCCACAAGGTGGTAGATACCGCAGGGAAAAAACCTCAAAAGAATAATCAAAAAAAAATAAACAGGAACAAAAACAGAGTACCTCAAGAGAATCCAACAGGAGTAACAAATGTTCACAGCATCGCTGGGGCTGGGTGCTAACATACAAACACAGAGCAAAGAACTGAGGAAAACTAAGGGTTTAAATACATTCAAGGGAAACGAGGCACAGGTGCAAATAATAACTGGAAACAAGGGAAAACAAAAGGGTCAAAAAAGCACAATGGGGGCATCTAGTGGCCAAAACCGGAACAATCCTGGCCAAATCCTGACAGGTTAGCCCCAAGTTGTTATATTTTTCTCTTGGGCTTTATGATATTTACTTCTGGACTCCTGCGTGCTTTTTTGTTTATGAACTTGCTTGTTTACCCAACCGTGCAACAGTCTATGTTTGATCCCACACTCGGGACTCAGACTCTCTATTGGTTACACAGACTCTTGGCCTCCCATCCTATTCTAACCACCTCTTGCTGGCTTTGTATTCATGTTACCTGATGAACTTGCTGTACAGTATGATCTTGTTGTCATCTAATGCACATTCAAATGTTATAAATCAACAATGCAGAGCTCTCCCTGTCCTCTGCCGTGCCTTGATTGTATTACTGCTGATTATATCTGGAAATGTGCATGTACATGTACAGGGTGCATGTACACCCTGGCCCATCTACTGTTGCTAGCCCCAATTCTGATTGGTGCTCTGATATCTGCTTCACTGATTTCTGCTCTCGTAATAGCCTGGGCTTTCTGCACATTAAAACTAGAAGCTTATTACCTAAAATGGATCAATTGAACGTGTGGCTTCACAGCTCCAAACCAGATGTGTTGGTCATTACTGAGACGTGGTTAAGGAAGAGTGTTTTGAACACTGATGTTAACCTTTCTGGTTGTAATCTTTTTCTGCAAGACAAATCTTCCAAAGGTGGTGGAGTGGCAATCTTTACCAAGGATCACATTCAGTGCTCGGTTGTCTCCACCAAGTCTTTCCCCAAACAATTTGATTTGCTGGTTTTACACATTAAACTTTCAAATAACTCTTTGTTGACTGTTGCTGAGTGTTATCGGCCACCATCAGCACCGCCCTGTACCCTAAATGCCCTGAACTCTCTCCTGGCCCCTTACACTAAGTCTGAATTTGTCCTGCTAGGTAACCTAAACTGGGACATGCTTAAAACACCTGACCAAGTCATAAAGCAATGGGACTCCCTAAATCTTTCTCAGATTATTACCAAGCCCACAAAGTATGACTCCAAACACCCAGAAAAGGCTCCTCTCTTTGATGTTATCCTTACAAATAACCCTGATAACCCTGATGTTATCCTTACAAATAACCCTACAGCCTGTGTTCGTAATGGCTGCTCAGTGAAACGACCTGTCCTGACTTGTCATAGACGCTTGCTAAAAAAACTTTCATGTGCAAACCTTCCTTCATGACCTCTGTAAATTGGTATAGAATCAGCTTGATCCCCTCTGTCGAAGACGCTTGGACCTTCTTTTTTTATATTTTCAGTAGTATCGTTAACTAATACGCACCGATAAAGAAAATGAGAATTCAAAACAGGTTCAGCCCCTGATTCGACCGTGATCTGGCAGAGTTACTCCACCTTAAAAATACAATTTGGCAAATCGCTCGGCACACGCCTACTCAGGCTAACTGGCTCTCATTCGGGCAAATTCAAAATAATTGAATTCAGGCTATCCGGAAGGCCAAAGTTAGTTACTTTAAGGAGCAGTTCTCTCTCTGTGAGTCTAACCCCAAGAATTCCTGGAAAACAGTTAAAGACCTGGAGAATAAACCCTCCTCACAGCTGCCCATGTCTCTTAATGTTGATGATGTGGTTGTTACTGACAAGGAGCACATGGCTGAGCTCTTTAATCACCACTTCATTAAATCAGAATTCCTATTTTACTCTGCCATACCTCCTTGCCCGTCCAACATTTCCTCATCTCCCACCCCTTTTAATGCGACTATCCCCAATGCTCCTCCCTCTTTTTTCCCTGCCCTGCTACAAAGTTTCTCCCTGCAAGCGGTCACTGAGTCCGAGGTGCTAAAGGAGCTGCTTAAACTTGACCCCCCCCCCCCCCCCCAAAAAAAAAAAAAATCTGGTTTAGATGGTTTAGACCCTTTCTTTTTTAAGGTTGCTGCCCCTATCATCACCAAGCCTATCTCCAACCTTTTTAACCTGTCTATCCTCTCTGGGGAGGTTCCCATTGCTTGGAAGGCAGCCACGGTGCATCCTTTATTTAAAAGGGGAGATCAAGCTGATTTTAACTGTTATAGGCCAATTTCTATTTTGCCCTGTTTATCAAAAGTCTCTCAGAGTGCAGTGTATAAAGTTCTGAACACCTACAAAACAAAGGTCAAGTGGTTTTGTAAGAAGAATTCCCCTTTCCCCACCGGTGTGATTATTACTAAGGTAGTCACCTCATACAAGTACTTCTGAGTATGGCTAGACGGTACACTGTCCTTCTCTCAGAACATATCAAAGCTGCAGGCTAAGGTTAAATCTAGACTTGTTTCCTCTATCGTAATCGTTCCTCTTTCACCACAGCTAACAAAATAACCCTGATTCAGATGAGCATCCTACTCAGGCTAGATTACAGAGACGTAATTTATAGATCGGCAGGTAAGGGTGGTTTGAAGCGGCTAGATGTTCTTTACCCTTCGGCCATCAGATATGCCACTAATGCTCCTTATAGGACACATCACTGCACTCTATATTATTCTGTAAACTCATCTGTTTAAAAAAAAGAAAAACCTCTTAGGCCTCACTCCCCCCTATCTAAGATACCTACTGCTGCCCTCATCCTCCACATACAACACCATTCTGCCAGTCACATTCTTTTAAAGTTCCCCAAATCACACACATCCCTGGGTTGCTGCTCTTTTCAGTTCGCTGCAGCTAGCTACTTGAACTGGCTGCAAAAACCCTCAAACTGAATTGTTTTATCTCCATCTCTTCATTCTATATCTGCTATAGACCACCCTCTGCCCCCAGCTGTGCTCTGGACACCATATGTGAACTGATTGCACCCCATCTATCTTCAGAGCTCGTGCTGCTAGGTGACCTAAACTGGGACATGCTTAACACCCCAGCCATCCTACAAACTAAGATTGATGCCCTCAATCTCACACAAATTATCAATGAACCTACCAGGTACCACCCCAAAACCGTAAACACGGGCACCCTCATAGATATCATCCTAACCAACTTGCCCTCAAATACACCTCTGCTGTTTTCAACCAAGATCTCAGCGATCACTGCCTCATTGCCTGCAGTGATCATTGCCTGCAAACGACCTCCACTCATCACTGTCAAACGCTCCCTGAAACACTTCAGCGAGCAGGCCTTTCCAATCGACCTGGCCCGGGTATCCTGGAAGGATATTGACCTCATCCCGTCAGTAGAGGATGCCTGTTTTTTTTTTAAATGCCTTCCTCACCATCTTAAATAAGCATGCCCCATTCAAGAAATTTAGAACCAGGAACAGATATAGCCCTTGGTTCTCTCCAGACCTGACTGCCCTTATCCAACACAAAAACATCCTATGGCGTTCTGCATTAGCATCGAACAGCCCCCGTGATATGCAACTTTTCAGGGAAGTTAGAAACCAAAATACACAGGCAGTTAGAAAAGCCAAGGCTAGCTTTTTCAATCAGAAATCTGCTTCCTGCAACACAAACTCAAAAAAGTTCTGGGACACTGTAAAGTCCATGGAGAATAAGAACACCTCCTCCCAGCTGCCCACTGCACTGAGGACAGGAAACTATAATTGATCCACTATAATTGAGAATTTCAATAAGCATTTTTCTACGGCTGGCCATGCTTTCCACCTGGCTACCGCTACCCCGGTCAACAGCACTGCACCCCCCACAGCAACTCGCCCAAGCCTTCCCCATTTCTCCGTCACCCAAATCCAGTCAGCTGATGTTCTGAAAGAGCTGTAAAATCAGGACCCCTACAAATCAGCCAGACTAGACAATCTGGACCCTTTCTAAAATTATCCTCTGAAATTGTTGCAACCCCTATTACTAGCCTGTTCAACCTCTCTTTCGTGTCGTCTGAGATTCCCAAAGATTGGAAAGCAGCTGCGGTCATCCCCCTCTTCAAAGGGGGGGACATTCTTGACCCAAACTGCTACAGACCTATATCTATCCTACCCTGCCTTTCTAAGGTCTTTCGAAAGCCAAGTCAACAAACAGATTACCGACCATTTCGAATTCCACCATACCTTCTATGCAATCTGGTTTCCGAGCTGGTCATGGGTGCACCTGAGCCACGCTCAAAGTCCTAAACGATATCCTAACCGCCATCGATAAGAAACAATACTGTGCAGCCGTATTCATTGACCTGGCAAAGGCTTTCGACTCTGTCAATCACCACATCCTCATCGGCAGACTCGATAGCCTTGGTTTCGCAAAAGATTGCCTCGCCTGGTTCACCAACTACTTCTCTGATAGAGTTCAGTGTGTCAAATCGGAGGGCCTGTTGTCCGGGCCTCTGGCAGTCTCTATGGGGGTGCCACAGGGTTCAATTATTGGGCCGACTCTCTTCTCTGTATACATCAATGATGTCACTCTTGCTGCTGGTGAGTCTCTGATCCACCTCTACGCAGACGACACCATTCTGTATACTTCTGGCCCTTCTTTGGACACTGTGTTAACAATCCTCCAGACGAGCTTCAATGCCATACAACTCTCCTTCTGTGTTCTCCAATTGCTCTTAAATACAAGTAAAACTAAATGCATGCTCTTCAACCGATCGCTGCCTGCACGGTTCTGACTTAGAATATGTGGACAACTACAAATACCTAGGTGTCTGGTTAGACTATAAACTCTCCTTCCAGACTCACATCAAACATCTCCAATCCAAAGTTAAATCTAGAATTGGCTTCCTATTTCGCAACAAAGCATCCTTCACTCATGCTGCCAAACATACCCTTGTAAAACTGACCATCCTACCGATCCTCGACTTCGGCTATGTCATTTACAAAATAGCCTCCAATACCCTACTCAATAAATTGGATGCAGTCTATCACAGTGCCATCCGTTTTGTCACCAAAGCCCCATATACTACCCACCACTGCGACCTGTACGCTCTCGTTGGCTGACCCTAGCTTCATACTCATCGCCAAATCCACTGGCTCCAGGTCATCTACAAGACCCTGCTAGGTAAAGTTCCCCCTTATCTCAGCTCGCTGGTCACCATAGCAGCACTCACCTGTAGCACGCGCTCCAGCAGGTATCTCTCTGGTCACCCCCAAAACCAATTCCTCCTTTGGCCGCTTCTCCTTCCAGTTCTCTGCTGCCAATGACTGTAACGAACTACAAAAATCTCTGTAACTGAAAACACTTATCTCCCTCACTAGCTTTAACCTGTCTAGGATCAGCGTGGCGCTAGCGGCACACCCCCCCCCCCCCCACTGAAAAACCAGTGCCGCGAAATTCAAAAAAAATATTTTTTTAAAATATTTAACTTTCACACATTAAAGTCCAATACAGCTAATGAAAGACACAGATCTTATGAATCCAGTCAACATTTCCGATTTTTAAAATGTTTTACAGGGAAGACACAATATGTAAAGATGTACATCTATTACCTAAAAACACATTAGCATATTCCACCATCTTTTATTTGTCCACCAACACCAGTAGCCATCACCAATTCGGCTAAACTAAGATATTTATAGCCCCTAACCAACAAAAAAACTCATTAGATGACAGTCTGATAACATATTTATGGTATGGGATAGGTTTTGTTAGAAAAAAGTGCATATTTCAGGTATATGGCATAGTTTACAATTGCACCCACCATCACAAATGGACTAGAATAATTACAATGAGCAACGTGTTTACCTAACTACTAATCATCAAACATTTCGTAAAAATACACAGCATACACGAATCGAAAGACACAGATCCTGTGAATACAGACAAT
The DNA here is from genome assembly GCF_029448725.1 of Salvelinus fontinalis. Classification (NCBI taxonomy): domain Eukaryota; kingdom Metazoa; phylum Chordata; class Actinopteri; order Salmoniformes; family Salmonidae; genus Salvelinus; species Salvelinus fontinalis. The sequence continues at coordinate 33,710,850 of NC_074686.1, read as the reverse complement.
ATTTCAGATTTTCTAAGTGTCTTACAGCGAAAACACAATAAATCGTTATATTAGCTTAGCACATAGCAATTAGCAGCCCAGCATTGATTCTAGCCAAAGTGAGCGATAAAAGTCAACATCGCCAAAAGATATTAATTTTTTCACTAACCTTCTCAGAATTCTTCCGATGACACTCCTGTAACATCACATTACAACATGCATATACAGTTTGATCGAAAATGTTTATATTTAGCCACCAAAATCATGGTTAGACAATGTGAAATGTAACTCGGCTGGTCAGAATTTGTCCTTGCGCCACTTAGACAGTGATCTACTCTTATACATAAATACTCATAAACGTGACTAAAAAATATAGGGTGGACAGGGATTGATAGACAATTTAATTCTTAATACAATTGCGTTATTACATTTTTTAATTTATCCTTACTTTTCAATACAGTTTGCGCCAAGCGAAGCTACGTCAAAAAACATGGCGTCCTAAGCCACTAAAATGTTTCGACAGAAACACGATTTATCATAATAAAAATGTCCTACCTTGAGCTGTTCTTCCATCAGTATCTTGGGCAAAGGATCCTTTCTTGGGAGAAATCGTCTTTTGGTGGAAAGCTGTCCTCTTGCCATGTGGAAATGTCAACTACGTTCGGGATGAACTGAAAAGCGTGTCCAACTTTTCACATCGTTGCAAAAATAAATGTCACAAAATCGCACTAAACGGATATAAATTGCTATAAAACGCTTTAAATTAACTACTTTGTGATGTTTGTAACTCCTATAACGAGTGAAAAGATGACCGGAGAAATATAACAGGCTAAACTAATGCTTGGAACAGGAGAGGGTCGGTGTCTTCCACGCGCGTTACGCAGCAAGAAAAGACTTGCTAGCTAAAGGTTTTTTTCATTTGTAGGGCCTGTGAACGAGCAATCGAGCCCGTTGGAATCGTCATCACGTAAAGGCATCCAGGGGAAGACGTAAGAAGTGTCCGTATAGTCATAGCAACGACAGTGCCCGTTTAAATGACTTCAGAAAAGTGGCCAACGTTTCTCAAATCTGACTCCATGTCAGGGAAATTGCTGTAGAATGGGCTCTGTTCCACTTAGAGACAAAATTTCAACTCCTATAGAAACTATAGACTGTTTTCTATCCAATAATAATAATAATATGCATATTGTACGATCAAGGATTTTGTGGGAAGCCGTTTAAAAAATTAGCCACATTAGCATAAATAGTCTAAACAGCGCCCCCATCCCCAACAGGTTAAGCACCAGCTGCCAGAGCAGCTCACAGATTACTGCACATGTACATAGCCCATCTATAATTTAGCCCAAACAACTACCTCTTCCCCTACTGTATTTATTTATTTATTTTGCTCCTTTGCACCCCATTATTTCTATCTCTACTTTGCACATTCTTCCACTGCAAATCAACCATTCCAGTGTTTTACTTGCTATATTGTATTTACTTTGCCACCATGGCCTTTTTTTGCCTTTACCTCCCTTATCTCACCTCACTTGCTCACATTGTATATAGACTTATTTTTCTACTGTATTGTTGACTGTATGTTTGTTTTACTCCATGTGTAACTCTGTGTTGTTATATGTGTCAAACTGCTTTGCTTTATCTTGGCCAGGTCACAATTGTAAATGAGAACTTGTTCTCAACTTGCCTACCTGGTTAAATAAAGGTGAAATAAATAAAATAAAAATGTGCATGCTGTGTTTTCATGTGTTGCTGCCATGCTATGTTGTTGTCTTATGTCTCTCTTTATGTGGTGGTGTGGTGTCTCTCTTGTCGTGATGTGTGTTTTGTCCGATATTTTATTTTTATATTTAATCTCTGCCCCCGAACCCCGCTGGAGGCCTTTTGCCTCCTGGTAGGCCGTCATTGTATTTGTTTTGTTCTTTAACTGACTTGCCTAGTTAAACAAAAGTCAAATAAAATAAAAAATTAAGATACATTTGAGGTTATGTACTGTACTGTACATACTGTACATACCCACCGCCTCGACTCAGTCTTATGTAGCAACATTTGAAATTGTGTTTTTCATACATTGGATAAAAGTGGAGACTCAGAGCTACAAAATGGTATATCACACACTGCAGTTGAGGAACAATTGTAAAGTAATTCTGTTTTGAAAGTTGATAAACTTGTAGCCCCACTTTTGAGAAAATGTCCCTTGAATCATTTGGTACACCTACTGGAGAGCTTTTCCCTGTCTACACCTATTCAGCATCGTTCACACCCTCTTGAGCCTTAGCTCCACTCATCTCTTTAGGATTCACATGTGAAGCCATGTGCTAAACAGAGTAAGTAAGGTAGTGTAGAAAAACAATCAAATATTTCAAGATTAAAAGTGGTGAAAGTAGTAGCCTAAAATATGGAAAAACTCTAGGTAAAAACACACTTAATCTAGTCCTTGGTCTGTATCCTAATCTGACTTTGAAAGTGTCCAGATAAAAAATATACCATAAATACCATAATTATTAGATGATGCTTACCCAGACACTTGTCTACAATGATGGGTCATGAGAAAGAAATGCTATAACCACCCCCCAGCCACATCTAGCTAAGTGGATGAGTCACTATTGTCTAGACATGTACGTAGGTTCATGAAATATAATAGATGGCCGTAATCACCCCCCAGACACAACTTGATGGTCATATAATCATTCTCTTGCGAAGTGGAGTCTTTTGTTTAGACATGTAGCTAGCTAGCTAGCTAAACAATGAACCATAATCTCAACCAACAGCTACAGTACAAACGGATTGTCATAGCTAGCCACTATGCAAGAAATGCTGGAGTATGAATCTGCAGGTAGCTACAACTAAGCAACTAGGTAACATTTTTGCTAGCAATAACTAGCAATGCAAATGGCTTTCTGAGATACGAGTAATATTACTACATAGATCATACACACAACCTTAGCTAGTGAGCCAGCAAATTAACTTTCGCTAACTAGCAAACAATACAGTTTAACTTGCAATGAAAACAACTTTCTGTCGAAATTAGACACGTATAATATCTGAAAATGTAGCTAGTCTCTTACCAGTAAACATGGATGAACGCTTCACGGGAGCGTGTCATTACAATTTGGTTTGTAGCTAGCTTCAGCTTGCTCGGCTGGTTGTTGTGTTAAGTAAATGATCTTGTACAGAAAGTAGTCCATCACTTTTTCCCACTGATCTTTGTCAATAGTGCCTGCTAAATTCTGGGCAGCAATGCTGTTGAGAACAGTAGCAACACTTTTGCAGATCTCCATGGTTCACGTTACAACTTTTTTTTAAAGTCATGGTAGCAAGGATTATCTACACATACTGAGCAGCTCATGTTATAGACAGAAACGTGTTTCATGTCAGACCAATCCGAACTCATCTCTCGGCATGTCCAGCCCACCCATTATCTCAGCCAATCATGGCTAGTGGTAAAGTTCCTATCTTTTTCCATGGCTAAACCAACTATGCTCGTAATTTAACAATTTTATTCATATTTACAGATGGCGTACAAGTTTGTTATTAAGGCACGTTAAAATTCACATGTTCTAGAAGGCATTTTGATCAGATTATATATATATTTTTTCTAAATGAAATGCGTCTCCTGTGAAATAGTGACGTGCGACATACGCCTAGTTTCAGTGTAAATATGTGTGAGTATGTGGGTAGAGTCCAGTGTGTGCATAGAATCAGTGCTATTTAACAGTCTTGTTTAAAAGTCTTATGGCTTGGATGGTAGAAGCTGTTCAGGGTCCTGTTGGTTCCAGATTTGGTGCATTGGTACCGCTTGCCACGCGGTAGCAGAGAGAACAGTCTTTGACTTGGGTGGCTTTAATCTTTGACAATTTTTATGGCCCTCCTCTAACCCCACCTGGTATAGAGGTTCTGGATGGCAGGGAGTTCGGCCCCAGTGATGTCCTGGGCCGCATGCATTACCCTCTGTATCGCCTTGTGGTCGGATACCAAGCAGTTGCCATACCGAGTTGTGATGCAGCCAGTCAAGATGCTCTCGATGGTGCAGCTGTAGAACTTTTGAGGATCTGAGGGCACATGCCAAATCCAACCTCGTTTCGAAATGTCAAATTTCCAAGTGTTTGGTTAAGATTAAGTTTATGCATTAACTCCGAATGGTTATGGTAAGGCTTAAAGTTTGGGATAGGCTTAAAACAACAACAACAACAAAATGTTTTATCGCTGGATTCAAACATGCAAATCAAAACCTACTTGAAGGTGACAGCGTTCACTGTTGTCCCTAGTGGCCAGTTTCCACATCATCTCCTGACGTCCTCAGACATGGATATACGTCGAATAATGACTTGTATCCCGTGTGACCTGCCTGATTAATGGTGAGTTAGCCACTAACTCTGTGATTGGTGTGTATCAATGAGTGAGTTAGCAACTAGATCTGTGATTGTTGGGTGTAAAAGTGGGCCATTACAGACAGTGGCTGAGATGGATTCAGCTTGTCCGGTAACAAGGCACAAAGGCTCTACTGTGTCTATAACAGCCCTGTATAGATTTCTTGGACCACAATCATCCATCCATCATCTGTAACATGGCCCATTGCTGCTGGTTGAAGACATCACCTGTAACATGGCCCATTGCTGCTGGTTGAAGACATCACCTGTAACATGGCCCATTACTGCTGGTTGAAGACATCAGATGTAACATGGCCCATTGCTGCTGGTTGAAGACATCAGATGTAACATGGCCCATTACTGCTGGTTGAAGACATCAGATGTAACATGGCCCATTGCTGCTGGTTGAAGACATCAGATGTAACATGGCCCATTGCTGCTGGTTGAAGACATCAGATGTAACATGGCCCATTGCTGCTGGTTGAAGACATCATCTGTAACATGGCCCATTGCTGCTGGTTAAAGACATCACCTGTAACATTGACCACTGCTGCTGGTTGAAGACATCAGATGGCTTCTAAAGGACCAGAATGTTACAGTAGGTGATGGTGATTATGGTGATGGTGATGATGGCAATGACAAAGAGCATACTTTAAAAAAAATCTTAAACACCGTTATTCTTGGTTATCTGTGTTATATTGCACTAGTACTACTGCAATACTCAAACTTCAGGGACCATGGATTGTTATGCCCAGTAACTGTAATGAAAGTCTCAAAGTTTCCTACCCAGGCTAGAACTCACTCATTAACAGTGTTCAACCTTGGATGTCAAAGAATGTCACCCCATCCGTCTCAGGCATCTGTCTCTATTAATGCAGCACAGGTTTGCTGTCCTTCTTAATTAGACAACAGCTTCATCAAAGTCTGTCTGTCTCTCTCTCTCTCTGTGTTTGTCTGTCTCTCTTTCTGTCTCACTACTATGACTCTGTCTCTCTCTCTCTCTTACCCTCCCTCCCTCCCTCCCTCCCTCCCTCCCTCCCTCCCTCCCTCCCTCACACTGACTCTCTCTCTCTCTCTCTCTCTCTCTCCCTCCTCTTCCTCTATAACTTCTCTCCTGACAGGGGACATCATCTGGTACCGCTGTCATCCTGGCTTCACCCTGGTGGGGAGTGAGATCCTGACATGCAGACTGGGGGAGAGACTTCAGATGGATGGTCCTCCTCCCACATGTCAAGGTGTGCGTGTGTGCCTGCGTTCATTCGTTTTGCGTATGTGTGCGCGAGTGCGTGCCTGCATGCTTGCGCATGTGTGTGTTTTGTTTGTGGCAGCTGTAATTAAAACGGTTTAGTCATTAGGTATGCTGTTGTGATGCGTTCCGCCCACCTCTGTCACAGCCCCTTGTGATTCCAGTTTTCTATTCCAGTTCTCTCACTGTGTTTAGTGGACTAAACAGCTGTTGTCATTAATATATTACGGTGCCATATTTCTCTCCGGCATCCCATGGGTCATTTGGGGGTCTGGGGGACCACTGAATAAATTACAGGTACTCCTAGCATCCATTTGGTCTCCTGTTATGTGCCCATCCAGTGCAATGCCCGGCCCATGATGTGAGGTTTGACTCTACTGGAGTAATCCTGAGTCCAGGCTACCCTGACAGCTACCCCAACCTGCAGATGTGTATCTGGACCATCAATGTAGAGAAGGGCTACAACATCACCCTGTACTTCGAGACCTTCCAGACCGAGAGGGAGTTCGACATCCTAGAAGTCTTTGATGGTAGCTATAGTAGCGTTACACTAGCCTGGTGCCACAACTGTTTGTGCTATCTTGCCAACTCATGACAGTGGAAACATATATGGGACCAGGCTAGCATCACAAACTGTCATGTTTTTAAAACACGTCTGCTTTTGGCTCAGATTTGTATTGTTTTGAAACTGTCTTCTTGAGCTGCAGTGGCATTGTAAATGTAATCTTCGGAAATTGGGCATTAAAAAGCTGGAAGTTTTTGGTATTGAATGCAAAGCTTACAAAACTTTATATGACCACACTTTTGATGAATGCAACACAATACAACCACAATACCACTGAACAGATTTAGATGAATGCTGAAATGTCTAAAACCCCTTTGTGACAAACAGTGGTCAGCAGCCCCTCTTCGTTCTGGGTCATTGATGTAGCTGTTAGCCCTGTAGTTGGATGATTTACACCACAAATACATTCTTCCACAATCTGACTTATTGTTGGCATCCTTCCTTCCTTCCTTCCTTCGTTCCTTCCTTCCTTCCATTCCCTTCCCTTCCTTTCCCTTCCCTTCCTTCCTTCCTCTCTTCCCCCTCCCTACCTCTCTCACCCCCCCTCTCTCTCTACAGGCCCAAGTACTAACAGCCAGACTCTGGCCACCTTCAGTGGTGACGTCTCCGCGCCCTTCAACATCACTACGCCCGGCCACCAGCTCACACTGCGCTGGTCTTCTGACCACGGAACTAACAAGAAGGGCTTCCGTATCCGCTATGTTGGTGAGTATCAAAGTATGTATCCATTTAAATCACTCCTTTTCACTTGCACGTTTACGTCTTTTGAGAGTGAGAAATCCAGAGGGTGCGTGCGCGTGTGCTGTGTGTGTGTGTGTGTGTGTGTGTGTGTGTGTGTGTGTGTGTGTGTGTGTGTGTGTGTGTGTGTGTGTGTGTGTGTGTGTGTGTGTGTGTGTGTGTGTGTGTGTGTGTGTGTGTGTGTGTGTGTGTGTGTGTGTGTGTGTGTGTGTGTGTGTGTGTGTGTGTGTGTGTGTGTGTGTGTGTGTGTGTGTGTGTGTGTGTGAGAGTGGAAGAATAACAACAACGTGTCTACAGCATGTTTTGTAGCTACTCTAAAAACTTGCATGTGGAATATTGTGATTGTGCTCAATATTAGTTAAGTGGTAATGCTAAGTGATTAGGCCAATATATCCTTCAAACACCAGCTTCGAGGGCATTATCATTTTTATACAGTCGGTTGCCAACATATACAAATAATGATTGACATATTGTCATTAAAAATGTTATTTTGATTAATGTATTCATACTATTTCATCCTTCCACGAGATAAGTCCCGGTCGTTCGTTCTATTAGTTCAGTTGCCAGAGACGCGACCCAGTCGTTAAGTGTTTTTGTAAATTAAATCAACTCTGTGTGTCGTAAACAAATATACTAACATGTATTTACAAAACAAATATTGGTTTGTTCTGTTGTCATGAACTAGCCAACTACACAGCTAACAATCACTTCAAACTGAAGCAAACTGCATTTTGTGTTTTTCTATTGACATTTCCTTGTATATACGGTGTATTCGGACAATATTCAGACCCCTTGACTTTTTCCACATTTTGTTAAGTTACATTATTTTTCTAAACTGGATAAAATAAATGTGTGTTCCTCATCAATCTACACACACTACCCCATAATGACAAAGTGAAAATATATTTTGTAAATATTTTGCTAATTTATTGCAAATAAAAAACAGAAATACCTTATTAACATAAATATTCAGACCAATTGCTATAAGCCTCAAACTTTATCTCAGGTGCATCTTGTTTCCATTGATCATCCTTGATGTTTCTACGACTTGATTGGAGTCCACCTGTGGTAAATTCAAATGATTAAACATGATTTGGAAAAGCACACACTTGTCTATAACACCATGAGGGCGAAGGAATTGTCCGTAGAGTTCTGGGACAGGATTGTATCGAGGCACAGATCTGGGGAAGGGTACCAACACATTTCTGCAACATTGAAGGTCCCCAGGAACACAATAGCCTCCATCATTCTTATATGGAAGAAGTTTGGAACCACCAAGACTCTTCCTAGAGCTGGCCGCTCGGCCAAACTGAGCAAGCGGGGGAGAAGGACCTTGGTCAGGGAGATGACCAAGAACCCGATGGTCACTCTGACAGAGCTCCAGTGCTTCTGTGGAGATGGGAGAACCTTCCAGAAGGACAACTCTGCAGCGCTCCACAAATCAGACCTTTATGGTAGAGTGGCCAGACGGAAACCAGGCGGAAGCCACTCCGCCAAAAGACACATAAAGGACTTTTAGACCATGAGAAACAAGATTCTCTGTTCTGATGAAACCAAGATGGAACTATTTGGCCTGAATGCCAAGCGGCGCGTCTGGAGAAAACATGGCACCATCCCTACGGTGAAGCATGGTGGTGGCAGCATGGCTGGGACTTGGAGACTACTCAGGATCGAGGGAAAGATGAACGGAGCAAAGTACAGATTGATCCTTAATGAAAACCTGCTCTAGAGCGCTCAGGACCTCAGACTGGGGCGAAGGTTCACCTTCCAACAGGACAACGACCCTAAGCACACAGCCAAGACAATGCAGGAGTGGCTTTGGGACAAGTCTCTGAATGTCCTTGAGTGGCCCAGCCAGAGCCCAGACTTGACTCGATTGAACATCTCTGGAGAGACCTGAAAATAGCTGTGCAGCGACGCTCCCCATCCAACCTGACAGAGCTTGAGAGGATCTGCAGAGAAGAATGGTAGAAACTCCCCGAATACAGGTGTGTCAAGCTTGTAATGTCATACCCACAAAGACTTGAGGCTGTAATCGCTGCCAAAGGGTCTGAATACTTATGTAAAAAAATATTTATTTTTAAATAAATTTGCTAACATTTCTAAAATCCTGTTTTTGCTTTTTCATTATGGTGTATTGTGTGTATGTTCATGGAGGGAAAAACTCCATTTAATCCATTAATCCAGCTGTAACATAGCAAAATGTGGGAAAAAATCAAGGGGTCTGAATACTTTCCAAATACACTGTATCTATTACATTTGAGTAATTTATCATCCATTTATCATCAATTTTAGTCATCCATACAAATTATGCTGATTCATGATTTCGACTGGCTGAGAAAAGCTACCAGCCTGTCTGTCTCGTCCCGAATCCTGACGCGTTCATTACTATGGGACAGCTGGAGATCGATATTGAAACAATGTTGCAAATGTCGGGGAGATAGACAGCCAGGTTTATAAAATCTGCGCTGTTGAAAGTCAAATGATAGTCTAAAAGAAACGGGAGATAATGTCTAAATGGTTTTTATAGTGGAGATCAAGTTTATAAATTGCCTGGCTGGACTGATGAGACAGTGGATTGGGCAGTCAGATGGAATTGTGAGTAGGCATTTCAACGTCATAGCCTTAGCCGATGGTAACTTGTGGAATAGATACCGGCTGGAACGCAGTTTTAACCAATCAGCATCCAGGATTAGACCCAACCGTTGTATAATTAAGCAATAATGTCTGAGAACCCAGGAATTATCGTGTGACAACTCCCAACAAGTGCTATTCTGAGTCCCAAGGCTGGTTGATGACAGCCAGTGCTTGCCTCTTTTTTTGGCGGAGAACGTGACGTCCACTCATGTCATTCCTAGCTAAAATGGCACTCCAGCACTTTCTGTTCTCCATGTTAGGGGCTGCCAATAACTCTTAAGTGATCTCTCACACCGATGGCCACTCACAGCCATTATTTCCCCTGCCTCCAGGCCCCCAACTGTTACAAACCAAATAATAGCATGGAACACTAATGTGTGGATGCTTTTTTCCCGACGGAGATGAGGTTTCTGAATTTCCTGGCTGGGCTGCGGGACAGTGGAATTATGAGATTAATACGTCAATGGTATTTTGTGGCAGTTGTTGTCCCACAACTCCCACATATCAATTAATCAGCCTCCAGGATACAAACGTTTTTTAATAATCAATGTGTGTCTGTCTTACCATGGGGTATTGACAAATGTAAAATGTGCAGAGTATTGATGCATGTGAATACACTGTCAGGGAGGTCAGCCCACATTTTCAGCACGACCGTTGAGGTACAGAGACCAGCACAGTAAATAGATTGTGCTCTAAGCTATGGCCTCATTCTCTGACTGGTTAAAACCATGGGCCTAGTGGCGCTACAGATGTCAGTGGAGATGACAGTCAGGGCCTGGGGACCCTAAACAACCACAGAGATGGGTCTCCCCCACACTACACACTCTGCTGACTGGCTAGAGCAGAGCAGGCGGGCAGGCCTGGGACAGACGGGGTCAAGTGTTGGTCAGAGCAGTTGGTCAGAGCTGTGACAGCCAGCCTGTCCCTAATGGACCAATGTGTTAGCTGTGACAGCCAGCCTGTCCCTAATGGACCAATGTGTGACACAGTGTGAGAAGCTATAGTAGTAGTAGTGACACAGCAGACTGTAGTACTAGGACGATAGCTTGTGAGGAACAAGGCTATACCAGAGCCATGCATTTAAAGGCCATTGAGGTTTCTGCATTATGATGCATTTACATGACACGACATCGCCAGCAGCATACCACCCTGCATAGCACTGCTGGCTTGCTTCTGAAGCTAAGCAGGGTTGGTCCTGGTCAGTCCCTGGATGGGAGACCAGATGCTGCTGGAAGTGGTGTTGGAGGGCCAGTAGGAGGCACTCTTTCCTCTGGTCTAAACAATATCCCAATGCCCCAGGGCAGTGATTGGGGACACTGTCCTGTATAGGGTGCCGTCTTTCGGATGGGACGTTAAACGGGTGTCCTGACTCTCTGAGGTCATTAAAGATCCCATGGCACTTATCGTAAGAGTAGGGGTGTTAACCCCGGTGTCCTGGCTAAATTCCCAATCTGGCCCTCAAACCATCATGGTCACCTAATAATCCCCAGTTTACAATGGCTCATTCATCCCCCTCCTCTCCCCTGTAACTATTCCCCAGGTCGTTGCTGCAAATGAGAACGTGTTCTCAGTCAACTTACCTGGTAAAATAACGGTAAAATAAATAAATAAATAAAATAAAAAAATGTTAGCGACTCATTAACATTACATTGGGAATATTTTAGGAATGCTATGTAACTGAATGTCTACAATTAGAACGATATTCAACATTCTAGAAGTTGGCCCAATTCTCTAAATATATGTTTGTGGACTATACTAAGGCCAGGTAGAACTAAACAGGCCAGGAGTAGGACTGGGCCCAGAGTAGGTGAGACTGAACAGGCCCAGAGTAGTTGAGACTGAACAGGCCCAGAGTAGTTGAGACTGAACAGGCCCAGAGTAGGTAGGACTGAACAGGCCCAGAGTAGGTAGGACTGAACAGGCCCAGAGTAGGTAGGACTGAACAGGCCCAGAGTAGGTGAGACTGAACAGGCCCAGAGTAGGTGAGACGGAACAGGCCCAGAGTACGTAGGACTGAACAGGCCCAGAGTAGGTGAGACTGAACAGGCCCAGAGTAGGTGAGACTGAACAGGACCAGAGTAGGTGAGACTGAACAGGCCCAGAGTAGGTAGGACTGAACAGGTCCAAGTTAGGTTGGTCTGAAAAGGCCCAGAGTAGGTAGGACTGAACAGGCCCAGAGTAGGTGAGACTGAACAGGCCCAGAGTAGGTGAGACGGAACAGGCCCAGAGTAGGTGAGACTGAACAGGCCCAGAGTAGGTAGGACTGAACAGGCCCAGAGTAGGTGAGACGGAACATTCCCAGAGTAGGTAGGACTGAACAGGCCCAGAGTAGGTAGGACTGAACAGGCCCAGAGTAGGTAGGACTGAACAGGCCCAGAGTAGGTGAGACTGAACAGGCCCAGAGTAGGTGAGACTGAACAGGTCCAAGTTAGGTTGGTCTGAAAAGGCCCAGAGTAGGTGAGACTGAACAGGCCCAGAGTAGGTGAGACGGAACAGGCCCAGAGTAGGTAGGACTGAACAGGCCCAGAGTAGGTGAGACTGAACAGGCCCAGAGTAGGTGAGACTGAACAGGCCCAGAGTAGGTGAGACTGAACAGGCCCAGAGTAGGTGAGACTGAACAGGCCCAGAGTAGGTAGGACTGAACAGGCCCAGAGTAGGTAGGGCTGAACAGGCCCAGAGTAGGTAGGACTGAACAGGCCCAGAGTAGGTGAGACTGAACAGGCCCAGAGTAGGTAGGACTGAACAGGCCCAGAGTAGGTAGGGCTGAACAGGCCCAGAGTAGGTAGGACTGAACAGGCCCCGAGTAGGTAGGACTGAACAGGCCCAGAGTAGGTAGGGCTGAACAGGCCCAGAGTAGGTAGGACTGAACAGGCCCAGAGTAGGTAGGACTGAACAGGCCCAGAGTAGGTGAGACTGAACAGGCCCAGAGTAGGTAGGGCTGAACAGGCCCAGAGTAGGTGAGACGGAACAGGCCCAGAGTAGGTGAGACTGAACAGGCCCAGAGTAGGTGAGACGTAACAGGCCCTGAGTAGGTAGGACTGAACAGGTCCAGAGTAGGTGAGACAGAACAGGTCCAAGTTAGGTTGGTCTGAAAAGGCCCAGAGTAGGTAGGGTTGAACAGGTCCAGAGTAGGTAGGGCTGAACAGGCCCAGAGTAGGTAGGGCTGAACAGGCCCAAGTTAGGTTGGTCTGAAAAGGCCCAGAGTAGGTAGGACTGAACAGGCCCAGAGTAGGTGAGACTGAACAGGCCCAGAGTAGGTGAGACTGAACAGGCCCAGAGTAGGTAGGACTGAACAGGCCCAGAGTAGGTGAGACTGAACAGGCCCAGAGTAGGTAGGGCTGAACAGGTCCAGAGTAGGTGAGACAGAACAGGTCCAAGTTAGGTAGGACTGAACAGGCCCAGAGTAGGTGAGACTGAACACGCCCAGAGTAGGTAGGACTGAACAGGCCCAGAGTAGGTGAGACTGAACAGGCCCAGAGTAGGTAGGACTGAACAGGCCCAGAGTAGGTAGGACTGAACAGGCCCAGAGTAGGTAGGACTGAACAGGCCCAGAGTAGGTAGGACTGAACAGGCCCAGAGTAGGTAGGACTGAACAGGCCCAGAGTAGGTAGGACTGAACAGGCCCAGAGTAGGTAGGACTGAACAGGCCCAAGTTAGGTTGGTCTGAAAAGGCCCAGAGTAGGTAGGGCTGAACAGGTCCAAGTTAGGTTGGTCTGAAAAGGCCCAGAGTAGGTAGGACTGAACAGGCCCAGAGTAGGTAGGACTGAACAGGCCCAGAGTAGGTAGGGCTGAACAGGCCCAGAGTAGGTAGGACTGAACAGGCCCAGAGTAGGTAGGGCTGAACAGGCCCAGATTAGGTAGGGCTGAACAGGCCCAAGTTAGGTTGGTCTGAAAAGGCCCAGAGTAGGTAGGACTGAACAGGCCCAGAGTAGGTGAGACTGAACAGGCCCAGAGTAGGTGAGACTGAACAGGCCCAGAGTAGGTAGGACTGAACAGGCCCAGAGTAGGTAGGGCTGAACAGGCCCAGAGTAGGTAGGATTGAACAGGCCCAGAGTAGGTAGGGCTGAACAGGCCCAGAGTAGGTAGGACTGAACAGGCCCAGAGTAGGTGAGACTGAACAGGCCCAGAGTAGGTGAGACTGAACAGGCCCAGAGTAGGTGAGACTGAACAGGTCCAGAGTAGGTAGGGCTGAACAGGCCCAGAGTAGGTAGGGCTGAACAGGCCCAGAGTAGGTAGGACTGAACAGTCCCAGAGTAGGTAGGACTGAACAGGCCCAGAGTAGGTAGGACTGAACAGGCCCAGAGTAGGTGAGACGGAACAGGTCCAAGTTAGGTAGGACTGAACAGGCCCAGAGTAGGTAGGGCTGAACAGGCCCAGAGTAGGTAGGACTGAACAGGCCCAGAGTAGGTAGGACTGAACAGGCCCAGAGTAGGTAGGACTGAACAGGCCCAGAGTAGGTGAGACGGAACAGGTCCAAGTTAGATAGGACTGAACAGGCCCAGAGTAGGTAGGGCTGAACAGGCCCAGAGTAGGTAGAGCTGAACAGGCCCAGAGTAGGTAGGGCTGAACAGGCCCAGAGTAGGTAGGACTGAACAGGCCCAGAGTAGGTAGGGCTGAACAGGCCCAGAGTAGGTAGGACTGAACAGGCCCAGAGTAGGTAGGGCTGAACAGGCCCAAGTTAGGTTGGTCTGAAAAGGCCCAGAGTAGGTAGGACTGAACAGGCCCAGAGTAGGTGAGACTGAACAGGTCCAAGTTAGGTAGGACTGAACAGGCCCAGAGTAGGTAGGGCTGAACAGGCCCAGAGTAGGTAGGGCTGAACAGGCCCAGAGTAGGTAGGACTGAACAGGCCCAGAGTAGGTAGGGCTGAACAGGCCCAGAGTAGGTAGGACTGAACAGGCCCAAGTTAGGTAGGACTGAACAGGCCCAGAGTAGGTAGGACTGAACAGGCCCAGAGTAGGTAGGACTGAACAGGCCCAGAGTAGGTAGGGCTGAACAGGCCCAGAGTAGGTAGGACTGAACAGGCCCAGAGTAGGTAGGACTGAACAGGCCCAGAGTAGGTAGGACTGAACAGGCCCAGAGTAGGTGAGACTGAACAGGCCCAGAGTAGGTGAGACTGAACAGGTCCAGAGTAGGTAGGACTGAACAGGCCCAGAGTAGGTGAGACGGAACAGGCCCAGAGTAGGTAGGACTGAACAGGCCCAGAGTAGGTGAGACTGAACAGGCCCAGAGTAGGTAGGACTGAACAGGCCCAGAGTAGGTAGGACTGAACAGGCCCAGAGTAGGTAGGACTGAGCAGGCCCAGAGTAGGTGAGACTGAACACGCCCAGAGTAGGTAGGACTGAAAAGGCCCAGAGTAGGTAGGACTGAACAGGCCCAGAGTAGGTAGGACTGAACAGGTCCAAGTTAGGTTGGTCTGAACAGGCCCAGAGTAGGTAGGACTGAACAGGCCCAGAGTAGGTGAGACTGAACAGGCCCAGAGTAGGTAGGACTGAACAGGCCCAGAGTAGGTAGGACTGAACAGGCCCAGAGTAGGTAGGACTGAACAGGTCCAAGTTAGGTTGGTCTGAACAGGCCTAGGGTAGATACAGTTGAAGTGGGAAGTTTACATACACCTTAGCCAAATACATTTAAACTCAGTTTTTCACAATTCCTGACATTTCATCCTGGTAAAAATTCCCTGTCTTTGGTCAGTTAGGATCACCACTATATTTTAAGAATGTGAAATGTCAGAATAGTAGTAGAGAGAATTATTTATGCTTTTATTTCTTTCATCACATTCCAAGTGGGTCAGAAATTTACATACACTCAATTTGTATTTGGTAGCATTGCCTTTAAATAGTTTAACTTGGGTCAAATGTTTCGGGTAGCCTTCCACAAGCTTACCACGATAAGTTGGGTGAATTTTGGCCCATTCCTTCTGACAGAGCTGGTGTAACTGAGTCAGGTTTGTAGGCGTCCTTGCTCGCACACGCTTTTTCAGTTCTGCCCACACATTTTCTATAGGATTGAGGTCAGGGGCTTTGTGATGGCCACTCCAATACCTTGACTTTGTTGTCCTTAAACCATTTTGCCACAACTTTGGAAGTATGCTTGGAGTCATTGTCCATTTGGAAGACCCATTTGCCACCAAGCTTTAACATCCTGACTGATGTCTTGAGATGTTGCTTCAATATATCCACATAATTTTCTTGCCTCATGATGCCATCTATTTTGTGAAGTGCACCAGTCCCTCCTGCAGCAAAGCACCCCCACAACATGATGCTGCCACCCCCGTGCTTTAAGGTTGGGATGGTGTTCTTTGGCTTGCAAGCTTCTCCTTTTTCTTCCAAACATAACGATGGTCATTATGGCCAAACCGTTCTACTTTTGTTTTATCAGACTAGAGGACATTTCTCCAAAAAGTACGATCTTTGTCCCCGTGTGCAATTGCAAACCGTAGTCAAGGCTTCTTCCTTGCTGAGCGGCCTTTCAGGTTATGTCAATATAGGACTCATTTTACTGTGGATATAGATACTTTTGTACCTGTTTCCTCCAGCATCTCCAGCAAGAGTCCTTTGCTGTTGTTCTGGGATTGATTTGCACTTTTCGCACCAAAGTACGTTCATCTCTAAGAGATCCTTGCGATCTAAGAGATCTCCATCCTGAGCGGTATGACGGCTGCGTGGTCCCATGGTGTTTATACTTGTGTGCTATTGTTTGTACAGATGAACATGGTACCTTCAGGCATTTGGAAATTGCTCCCAAGGATGAACCAGACTTGGCTTTGTTCTTTTGATTTTCCCATGATGTCAAGTTTGAAGGTTGGCCTTGAAATACATCCACAGGTACACCTCCAATGGACTCAAATTATGTCAATTAGCCTATCAGAAGCTTCTAAAGCCATGACATCGTTTTCTTGAATTTTCCAAGCTGTTTAAAGGCACAGTAATCATTTCATGGTAGAGTCTACACCTGTTGTATTTGGAGCTTGTGACAAATAACATTTGATTTGATACTTCAGTCACTCTTTCTATCAGAGAAACAGACTAGAAATAACAAGCATAATTGTTTGTGGTGTGGGCGAAGCGTCAATGAATAGTATAGTCTATTGTAACACTGTGCTTATTTGGTTTTCAAAGGAGAAGTTGTTCTTGAGTTGCTAAAAATCTCTGCCTCATCGTGTTTGTTTTGTTGTAGATAACCCAGTTACATTTCTGAGACTTTTTCCAAATGAAATAATAACGTGCATTGTGAAAATGACTCCATGCCTCGGAAATTGCTGGTATCTCATAACATGTAGTCATGCAGCTGGGAGAACTAGTCATTTGGCACTCAGGATGTGCGCCAGGAGATTTGCTGGGGGATAACTTCCTCGCTTGTTAAAGTATGCAAGAGATTTTGGGTAAATCTGCTTTGAAGTGTTGTGACGCTCAAGCTAAAGTCAAGCATCTCTCTCTCTCTCTCTCTCCCATCTCTGTCTCTCTCCCTTCCATCTCTCTCTCTCTCTCCCTTCCATCTCTGACTCTCTCCCTTCCGTCTCTCTCTGTCTCTCTCTCTGTCTGTCTGTCTCTCTCTCTCTCTCTCTCCCATCCATCTCTCTCTGACTCTCTCTCTGTCTGTCTGTGTCTCTCTCTCTCTCCCTTCAATTTCTCTCTGACTCTCTCTCTGTCTGTCTGTCTCTCTCTCTCTCCCTTCCATCTCTCTCTGACTCTCTCTCTCTGTCTGTCTGTGTCTCTCTCTCTCTCTCTCTCCCTTCCATCTCTCTCTGACTCTCTCTCTCTGTCTGTCTGTGTGTGTCTCTCTCTCCCTTCCATCTCTCTCTGACTCTCTCTCTGTCTGTCTGTGTCTCTCTCTCTCCCTTTCATCTCTCTCTGACTCTCTCTCTGTCTGTCTGTGTCTCTCTCTCCCCCTTTCATCTCTCTCTGACTCTCTCTGTCTGTCTATGTCTCTCTCTCTCCCTTCCATCTCTCTCTGACTCTCTCTCTCTCTCTCTGTCTGTCTGTCTCTCTCTCTCTCTCTCCCTTCCATCTCTCTCTGATTCTCTCTGTCTGTTTGTGTCTTTCTCTCTCCCTTCCATCTCTCTCTGTCTCTGTCTGTCTGTGTGTCTCTCTCTCTCCCTTCCATCTCTCTCTGACTCTCTCTCTGTCTGTCTGTGTCTCTCTCTCCCTTTCATCTCTCTCTGATTCTCTCTCTGTCTGTCTGTGTGTCTCTCTCTCTCTCTCTCTCCCTATCCCTTCCATCTCTCTCTGATTCTCTCTCTGTCTGTCTGTGTCTCTCTCTCTCACTCTTTCGCTCCCTTCCATCTCTCTCTGACTCTCTCTCTCTGTCTCTCTGTGTCTCTCTCTCTCCCTTCCATCTCTCTCTGACTCTCTCTCTCTGTCTGTATGTGTGTCTCTCTCTCTCTTTCTCTCCCTTCCATCTCTCTCTGACTCTCTCTCTGTCTGTCTGTCTCTCTCTCTCTCTCTATCCCTTCCATCTCTCTCTGACTCTCTCTGTATGTCTGTGTGTCTCTCTCTCTCCCTTCCATTTCTCTCTGATTCTCTCTCTGTCTGTCTGTCTGTCTGTCTCTCTCTCTCTCTCTCTCTCCCTTCCACCTCTCTCTGATTCTCTCTCTGTCTGTCTGTGTATCTCTCTCTTTCTCTCTCTCCCTTCCATCTCTCTCTGATTCTCTCTCTGTCTGTCTGTGTCTCTCTCTCTCTCTCTTTCTCTCCCTTCCATCTCTCTCTGACTCTCTCTCTCTGTCTGTCTGTCTGTCTCTCTCTCCACCTTCCATCTCTCTCTGACTCTCTCTCTGTCTGTCTGTGTGTCTCTCTCTCTCTTTCTCTCCCTTCCATCTCTCTCTGACTCTCTCTCTGTCTGTCTCTCTCTCTCTCGCTATCCCTTCCATCTCTCTCTGACTCTCTCAGTCTGTCTGTGTGTCTCTTTGTCTCCCTTCCATCTCTCTCTGACTCTCTCTCTGTCTGTCTCTCTCTCTCTCCCTTCCATCTCTCTCTGACTCTCTCTGTCTGACTTTGTCTCTCTCTCTCTCCCTTCCATCTCTCTCTGATTCTCTCTCTGTCTGTCTGTGTATCTCTCTCTTTCTCTCTCTCCCTTCCATCTCTCTCTGATTCTCTCTCTGTCTGTCTGTGTCTCTCTCTCTCTCTCTTTCTCTCCCTTCCATCTCTCTCTGACTCTCTCTCTCTCTGTCTGTCTGTCTCTCTCTCTCTCCACCTTCCATCTCTCTCTGACTCTCTCTCTGTCTGTCTGTGTGTCTCTCTCTCTCTTTCTCTCCCTTCCATCTCTCTCTGACTCTCTCTCTGTCTGTCTCTCTCTCTCTCGCTATCCCTTCCATCTCTCTCTGACTCTCTCAGTCTGTCTGTGTGTCTCTTTCTCTCCCTTCCATCTCTCTCTGACTCTCTCTCTGTTTGTCTCTCTCTCTCTCCCTTCCATCTCTCTCTGACTCTCTCTGTCTGACTTTGTCTCTCTCTCTCTCCCTTCCATCTCTCTCTGATTATCTCTCTGTCTATATGTGTCTCTCTCTCTCTCCCTTCCATCTCTCTCTGATTCTCTCTCTGTCTGTGTCTCTCTCTCTCTCCCTTCCATCTCTCTCTGATTCTCTCTCTGTCTGTCTGTGTCTCTCTCTCTCTCCCTTCCATCTCTCTCTGATTCTCTCTCTGCCTGTCTGTGTGTCTCTCTCTCTTTCTCTTTCTCCCTCCCATCTCTGTCTGTCTGTCTGTCTATCTGTCTCTCTGTCTCTCTCAATTCAATTCAACGGGCTTTATTGGCATGGAAAACATATGTTCACTTTTGCCAAAACAACTTAAATGGATTTAAAAAGTGCAATAAACAATAAAAAGTGAACGGTAAATGTTACACTCACACAAGTTCCAAAATAATAAAGTATTTACAATGGTATGTCTCTCTCTCTCTGTCTCTGTCTCTGTCTCTGTCTCTGTCTCTCTCAATTCAATTCAATTTAAGGGCTTTATTGACATGGGACATATATGTTAACGTTGTCAAAGCAATTGAAGTAGATAAACAAATGTGAAATAAACATAAATATGGGTTGTATTTACAATGGTGTTTGTTCTTCACTGGTTGACCTTTTCTTGTAGCAACAGGTCACAAATCTTGTTGCTGTGATGGCACACTGGGATTTCACCCAGTAGATATTGTTTTTTTACATTTATTTTCTTATTCTTTGTGGATCTGTGTAATCTGAGGGAAATGTGTGTCTCTAATATGGTCATACATTGGGCAGGAGGTTAGGAAGTACAGCTCAGTTTCCATCTCATTTTGTAGGCTGTGAGCACATAGCCTGTCTTCTCTTGAGAGCCATGTCTGCCTACGGCGGCCTCTCTCAATAGCAGGGCTATGCTCACTGAGTCTGTACATAGTCAAACCTTTCCTTAAGTTTGGGTCAGTCACAGTGGTCAGGTATTCTGCCACTATGTACTCACTGTTTAGGGCCAAATAGCATTCTAGTTTTATCAGTTTTTTTGTACAATCTTTCCAATGTGTCAAGTAATTATCTTTTTGTTTTCTCATGATTTGGTTGAGTCTTAATGTGTTGCTGTCCTGGGGCTCTGTGGAGTCTGTGTTTGTGAACAGAGCCCCACAACCAGCTTACTTAGGAGACTCTTCTCCAGGTTCATCTCTCTGTAGGTGATGGCTTTGTTAAGGAAGGTTAGGGAATCGCTTCCTTTTAGGTGGTTGTAGAATTTAACGTCTCTTTTCTGGATTTGATAATTAGTGGGTATCGGCATAATTCCACTCTGCCATCATTATTTGCTGTTTTACGTTGTACACATAAAACAGAATTCTGCATGTAGAGTCTCAATTTGGTGTTTGTCCCATTTTGTGAATTCTTGGTTGGTGAGAGGACCCCAGACATCACAACCATAAAGGGCAGTGGGTTCTTTAACTGATTCCAGTATTTTTAGCCAGATCTTAATTGGTATGTCGGATTTTATGTTCCTTTTGATGGCATAGAATGCCTTTCTTACCTTGTCTCTCAGATCGTTCACAGCTTTGTGGAAGTTACCTGTGCCGCTGATGTCTCGTGTGCTCCCTCTCCGGCCCCTAGGTCACCAGGCTGCTCGTTATGGCGCACACCTGTCACCATCATTACGCGCACCTCCATCACCTCCATCACTTCCCTGATTACCTTTCCTATATATGCCACTCTCTTTGGTTCCTTCCCCATTGTCTCTGTTTCATGTCTGTGTGCTGTTAGTGTTTCATGTTCTGTATTATGTTCTGTTTATTTTATCAAAACACTCACACCCTGAACTTGCTTCCCGACTCTCAGCGCACGTCGTTACAGCTGATGTTTAAGTTATGTATAGTTTTTTTGTGTGCTCTAGGACAACGGTGTCTAGATGGAATTTGTGGTCCTGGCGACTGGATCTTTTTTGGAACACCATTATTTTGGTCTTACTGAGATTTACTGTCAGGGTTCAGGTTTGACAGAATCTGTGCAGAAGATCTAGGTGCTGCTGTAGGCCCTCCTTGTTTGGTGACAGAAGCACCAGATCATCAGCAAACAATATACATTGGACTTCAGATTCTAGAAGGCTGAGGCCGGTTGTTGCAGAC
This sequence comes from Salvelinus fontinalis, assembly GCF_029448725.1. NCBI lineage: Eukaryota > Metazoa > Chordata > Actinopteri > Salmoniformes > Salmonidae > Salvelinus > Salvelinus fontinalis. Next base: position 33,689,762 of record NC_074686.1, on the reverse strand, counting down.
TGTTCTTGTGCCCTCGCCAATTCACACGGCCCTGTGGAAAGAAATGTGTGTTTTTTGCCAATTTTAACCGTAGACTTGTTTGTGTACATGGATTTTATAATGTTGAATGTATTCCCCCAAGACCACTTTCCATCAATTTATATAGCAGACCATCATGCCAAATTGAGTTGAAGGCTTTTTTGAAATAAAAAAAACAAGAGAAGACTTTGCCTTTGTTTTGGTTTGTTGGTTTGTTTGTCAATCAGGGTGTGCAGTGTGAATATGTGGTCTGTCGTACGATAATTTGGTAAAAAGCCAATTTGACATTTGCTCAATACATTGTTTTCACTGAGGAAATGTACAAGTCTGCTGTTAATGATAATGCAGAGGATTTTCCCAAGGTTGCTGTTGACGCATATCCCACGGTAGTTATTGGGGTCAAATTTGTCTCCACTTTGTGGATTGGGGTGATCTGTCCTTAGTTGCAAATATTGGGGAAGATGCCAGAGCTAAGGATGTTAGAGTTTAAGTATAGCCAATTTGAATTTATTGTCTGTATATTTTATCATTTCATTGAGGATACCATCAACAACACAAGCCTTTTTGGGTTGGAGGGTTTTTATTTTGTCCTGTAGTTCATTCAACGTAATTGGAGAATCCAGTGGGTTTTGGTTATTTTTGCTGTTTGTTCTTTGTTATAGAGCCAAAAAGGTTGGACAAGTGGTTTGCCCATACATCTCCATTTTGGATGGATAACTCTTTGTGTTTGTTTACTGTGTTACAATTTTCCCAGAAATGGTTGGATTCTTCAATTACATTGAGCAGATTTCTGACGTGCTGTTCCTTCTTCTTCTTTGTTTAGATTTCCTACTGCCAAGTTTATTTATTTATTTATTTATTTTACCGTTATTTTACCAGGTAAGTTGACTGAGAACACGTTCTCATTTGCAGCAACGACCTGGGGAATAGTTACAGGGGAGAGGAGGGGGATGAATGAGCCAATTGTAAACTGGGGATTATTAGGTGACCGTGATGGTTTGAGGGCCAGATTGGGAATTTAGCCAGGACACCGGGGTTAACACCCCTACTCTTACGATAAGTGCCATGGGATCTTTAATGACCTCAGAGAGTCAGGACACCCGTTTAACGTCCCATCCGAAAGACGGCACCCTACACACAGTGCAGTGTCCCCAATCACTGCCCTGGGGCATTGGGATATTTTATTAGACCAGAGGAAAGAGTGCCTCCTACTGGCCCTCCAATACCACTTCCAGCAGCATCTGGTCTCCCATCCAGGGACTGACCAGGACCAACCCTGCTTAGCTTCAGAAGCAAGCCAGCAGTGGTATGCAGGGTGGTATGCTTACATATTCACTATTACAGTGGAACATTTTGTCTGGGAAGTTGTCTAAAAGGGATTGAATTAGTTGTCTAATTGTTTTTTGCTAAGTTTCCACACTACTTTCCTTCCATCTATAGCATTTCTTAATATTCTTCAGTTCCTTTGGCTTTGATGCCTTGTGATTGAGTATTGCTCTGTTCAAGTAGACTGATTTTTGCTGTGACCTGATAGGGGTGTCAGTGAGTTGACTGTGAACTCTCTGAGAGACTCTGGGTTGAGGTCAGTGATAAAGTAGTATGCAGTACTACTGCCAAGAGATGATCTATAGGTGTACCTACCATAGGAGTCCCCTTGAAGCCTACCATTGACAATGTACATACCCAGCGTGCTGCAGTTGTTGGTTATGTTGTGCCTAGGGGGGCATATTGGGGAGGGAATGCTGTCACCTCCAAGTAGGTGTTTCTCCCCCTGTGGGTGTCAGGTTCTTGTCTGGTTCTGGCATTTAGGTCGCCACAGACTAGTACATGTCCATGGGTCTGGAAATTATTGATTTCCCCCTCCAGGATGGAGAAGCTGTCTTCATTAAAGTATGGGGATTCTAGTGGGGGGATATAGGTAGCACACAGGAGGACATTTTTCTTCTTCTTAAGATCATTTCCTTTTTAATTTCTAGCCAGATGTAAAATGTTCCTGTTTTGATGAATTTAATAGAGTGAGTTGGGTCTGCTCTATACCAAATTAACATACCACCTGAGTCCCTTCCCTGTTTCACACCTGGTAGTTTGGTGGATGGGACTACCAGCTCTCTGTAACCTAGAGTGCAACCAGTGGGTCCGTCTCCTCTAAATCATGTTTCTTGTAGGATGACAATGTCTGTATTTCCAGGTGAAGTCCAGGTTCCTGCTCTTTAGGCCAAAGGCAGATGACCTCAGGCCT
>NC_074686.1:33555005-33682505 GCF_029448725.1 Salvelinus fontinalis | reverse complement strand
GTGCTGACTCTCCTCTCTTCCTTTCCTCTCCTCTCCTCTCCTCTCCTCTCCTCTCCTCTCCTCTCCTCTCCTCCTCTCCCCTGGTCTCCCATCCTCCTCTCCCCTCCTCCTCTCCCCTGGTCTTCCCTCCTCTCCCCACCGCTCCCCTGATCTACCCCATGGCAGCGGTGTCCTGCGGGGTGCCCAAGGCGCCGTTGAACGGAGGAGTGCTAACGGTGGACTACTCAGTGGGCACACACGTGACCTACTTCTGCAATGACGGCTACCGCCTGTCCTCCAAAGAGCTGACCAGCGCCGTCTGCCAACCGGACGGCACCTGGAGCAACCACAACAAGATCCCTCGTTGTTCAGGTAGCTAACGTTAGGCTAGGAAGCTAGTGGGGGGGGTGTTTGAGGGCATTTGTGCACACTGCCCAGGTAGCTAACGTTAGGCTAGGAAGCTAGTGGGGGGGTGTTTGAGGGCATTTGTGCGCACTGCCCAGGTAGCTAACGTTAGGCTAGGAGGTTAGTCCAGCAGCTGGGACAGGTGAAGCAGGGGCAGAGAGTATATTTGTGTGTATGCGTGACTGTAATTGTGTGTCAGTGTGTGAGAGTGTGTGTGTGTGTTTGTGCGTTCACCTCACAGCTCCCATGAGGTCATTTACTTCCCTATTAAAATAAGTTCCCCCCTCGAAGGCAATCCCTCACTTATTTATTAGTCTGTATTTTGCCAAAACATGAAGTTATTTCCCCTTAAGATGGCTGTTTAAAATGCCCGGCTGCCTCACAAAGCAGCGCAGATGGAGGTCAACAGTTAACACAGAAAATAATACAATAGTAATGGAGAACTGTGTGGGAAGAAATCGGAGGTTATGCCAATTATCTTCTGACAGTAAGTGTCTCTGGATGATAATGCCTGCTGTGTGTGCACGCTGGTGTGACTGTGCCTGTGACCCTGCGTCTGTGTCTGTTTCTGTGTGACAGTGGTGGTGTGTCCAAGCATCGGCTCCTTCTCTCTGGAACACGGGAGGTGGAGGATCGTGAACGGCTCCCACTATGAGTACAGGACCAAGATTATCTTCAACTGTGACCCGGGCTACTACCGTCTAGGCCCCGCCCACATCCAGTGCACGGCCAACGGCGTGTGGAGTTGGAGGAATGAAAGGCCTCACTGTCAGAGTGAGTTAAGGGCGGACATTTATTTATATTTTTACCTGGGACCTTTTTACACCATCTCCATGTCAGAAGCATGTTGTGTTTAGGTTGTGTTTATCCTAGTGCCTAAGGCGTATCGCATGGCTTTGTAAAGAATAGCAATTTGTTGTGTTAACTTTGCTACATTTTGCTACAGTCTGCCCTAGGGAGTGTTGAATGTCTGTCCAACCTTGGGCAGAATCCTAAGATCGATATGTGATATTTTGACCCCAAATATTCAATAATGAGATAGATAGGTGAGAGAGACGTCTTTGAGATGTTCTTTAAAAGTAGTATCAGGAGCAGGTGTGCTTGGATGTGGATGTGGGAGGATAGTGAATGGACTAGACTTGACCACATAGATTTTTATGGTTTCAATTTTCCCAAAACAGAAAATAAACAAACTTCCTCTCCTCTCCCTTTACCTCCTCTCCTCTCTCCTCTCCCTTTACCTCCTCTCCTCTCCCTTTACCTCCTCTCCTCTCCCTTTACCTCCTCTCCTCTCTCCTCTCCCTTTACCCCCTCTCCTCTCTCCTCTCCCTTTACCTCCTCTCCTCTCTCCTCTCCCTTTACCTCCGCTCCTCTCTCCTCTCCCTTTACCTCCTCTCCTCTCCCTTTACCTCCTCTCCTCTCCCTTTACCTCCTCTCCCTTTACCTCCTCTCCTCTCCCTTTACCACTTCTCCGCTTCCTTTAACTCCTCTCCTCTCCCTTTACCTCCTCTCCCTTTACATCCTCTCCTCTCCCTTTACCTCTCGCCTCTCCCTTTACCACTTATCCTCTCCCTTTACCACCTCTCCTCTCCCTTTACCACTTCTCCTCTTCCTTTACCTCCTCTCCCTTTACCACCTCTCCTCTCCCTTTATCACCTCTCCTCTCCCTTTACCTCTCTCCTCTCCCTTTACCTCCTCTCCCTTTACCAACTCTCCTCTCTTTACCACTTTTCCGCTCCCTTTACCTCCTCTCCTCTCTCCTCTCCCTTTACCAACTCTCCTCTTCCTTTACCTCCTCTCTCTTTACCTTCTCTTCCTTTACCTTCTCTCCCTTTACCTTCTCTCCCTTTACCTCCTCTCCTCTCTCCTCTCCCTTTACCAACTCTCCTCTTCCTTTACTTCCTCTCCCTTTACCTTCTCTTCCTTTACCTTCTCTCTCTTTACCTCCTCTCCCTTTACCTCCTCTCATCTCTCCTCTCCATTTACCAACTCTCCTCTTCCTTTACCCCCTCTCCCTTTACCTTCTCTTCCTTTACCTTCTCTCCCTTTACCTTCTCTCCCTTTACCTTCTCTCCCTTTACCTCCTCTCCCTTTACCTTCTCTCCCTTTACCACCTTTCCTCTCCCTTTACCACCTCTACTCTCCCTTTACCACCTTTCCTCTCCCTTTACCACCTCTACTCTCCCTTTACCTCCTATTCATTTACCTCCTCTCCCTTTACCTCATCTCTCCTCTCCCTTTACCTCCTCTCTCCTCTCCCTTGACCTCCTCTCTCCACCCTTTACTTCCACTCCACTCTTCCTCTCTTCTCTCCCTTCTCCTGTCCCTCCTCCCTTCCCTTCCCTTCTCCTCCTCTCCCCTCCCTCCTCTCCTCCTCTCTCCTCTCCTCTCTGCACCTCCTCTTACCTCTCCCCTACCTCGTCTCCTCTCCTGTTCCAAGGATCCCAAAAACAAAATAATATGACTCACCTTCACTTACAAATACCACAGAAACAGTTGACAGATCCATTCAAACTTGGCAAAAATCGCTCCGATTGAATTACCATGTGAACTGTAAGGGATCAGCTTGTGTCTTATTTATTAACCAAGAATTCAAATCATTGTTATACTCAACTCTGAGAGTGGTTTGAAACAATATGTCTCATATGTTTGTTTATGCCATTAGTTTGTGAGCTGGGAGATGATGTCTCTGTTATTGTCTGCGTCACAGTCATTTCCTGTGGAGACCTCCCTGGCCCGCCCAATGGGAAGAAGATTGGTACGCAGATGACCTTCGGGGCGACCGCCATCTTCATGTGTGACGCAGGGTTCATGCTGGTGGGCTCTACCGTGAGAGAATGTCTCCCCTCTGGACTGTGGAGTGGACAGGAGACGCGCTGCTTGGGTAAAACAACCTATCTGGTCCCCACATCTCTGTTCTCTGTCTTTGTGTGAAACAACCAAGTCACTCTCCAGACTCTGAGAGAATGTTAAGATTATTAAGAACGAAGAACCATTCCCCACATTGTGTTGTCTGTCTGTGAAATGTAGGCTACAGTATCTACTGCCCTAACAATGTTTTTGTTGCTGTAGAGTTATTTTAAGTCTCCACCTCTAAGAAACATCTTTCTTATGTGTTGAAATAGCTTTACAGTCTAACTTTTTTGTCTGCTGATGCCAAGTCTGTGGAAGCAGGGACTACTGTCTATTTTGGGCTTCCATCTTTTCTCTGACACACATCTGTGGACTAAAAATATCTCTGCAACCTAACTGTTTAAATTAGCATTTCCATACTGTACTCTGTCTGTAACCTTCACAGAATAGGACTGTACAGTACATTACAAGACTTCTCTTTCTCCCTCTTCCACCTAACTCCCCTCTCTCTCCCCATCTCTCTTTCTCTCTCTCTCTCTCTCTCAATTCAATTTCAATTCAAGTCCATTTAAGGGCTTTATTGGCATGGGAAACATATGTTAACATTGCCAAAGCAAGTGAAATAGATAATAAACAAAAGTGAAATAAACAGTACAAATTAACAGTAAACATGATATCTGCTCTCTCTCTGACTCTCTCTTTCGCTCTCTCTCTCTCGCTGATTCTCTTTCGCCTTTGCTCTCTTTCTCTCTCTCCCCCTCTCTCTTTGTCTCTCTATCTCTCTCCCCCTCTCTCTTCTCTTGCTCTCTCTCTCCTCTCCCTCCTCTAACTATTGCTTTTGTGTTCCTCTCCAGCGGGCCACTGTGGTATTCCGGAGACCATAGTGAACGGCCAGGTGATCGGGGAGAACTTTGGCTACAGAGAGACGGTAGTGTACCAGTGCATCCCAGGCTTCCGCCTCATCGGCTCCTCTGTGCGGATCTGTCTGCAGGACCACAACTGGTCCGGACAGCTGCCTTCCTGCGTGTGTGAGTAGTCCCCCTTTTATCTCTCTCTCTCTCTCTCTCTCTCTGACACACCCACATTTTTATTGACTTGGCCAAAGCTTTTGATACGGTAGACCATTCCATTTTTGTGGGCCGGCTAAGGAGCATTGGTGTCTCTGAGGGGTCTTCGGTCCTAGTTTGCTAACCAACTCTCTTTAAGAGTGCAGTGTATAACGTCAGAACATCTGCTGTATCAGCCACTGCCTGTCACCAAGGGTGTACCCCATGCTCTTCTCAATTTACATCAACAACATAGCTCAGGCAGTAGGAAGCTCTCTCATCCATTTATATGCAGATGATACAGTCTTATACTCAGCTGGCCCCTCCCCGGATTTTGTGTTAAATGCTCTACAACAAAGCTTTCTTAGTGTCCAACAAGCTTTCTCTGCCCCTAACCTTGTTCTGAACACCTCCAAAACAAAGGTCATGTGGTTTGGTAAGAAGAATGCCCCTATCCCCACAGGTGTGATTACTACCTCTGAGGGTTTAGAGCTTGAGGTAGTCACCTCATACAAGTACTTGGGAGTATGGCTAGATGGTGCACTGTCCTTCTTACAGCACATATCAAAGCTGCAGGCTAAAGTTAAATGTAGACTTGGTTTCCTCATCATAATCGCTCCTTTTTCACCCCAGCTGCCAAACTAACCCTGATTCAGAGACATCATTTAATTGTCTCAAGTCTCTCTTTATGTGTTGTTGTGGTGTCTCTCTTGTCGTGATGTGTGTGTTGTCCTATATTTTTATTTTACATTTTTAATCCCAGCCCCCATCCCTGTAGGAGGCCTTTTGCCTTTTAGTAGGCCATCATTGTAAATAAGAATTTGGAAACCATGTGTTTGATGTATTTGATACCATTCCAGTGATTCCACTCCAGCCATTACCACGAGCCTGTCCTCCCCAATTAAGGTGCCACCAACTTCCTGTGCTTGATTCATTTTTTGTGGTTCATGATTTTTCACAACAACACAGTTAAGGGAAAATAAATAAAGTCTCACTATATGCTCTCCCAAAAATGTAATGGTAAACAGAGTAGAGTCTTCACACCTCTGCAAACACTTTTGGGTGAGCGTCAGCTCAGACTTTTTTGTAAGGACACAGTTGACTAATAACACTGCTTTGGAATGCAAAGGGAAGAAGGGAGTCACCACGCTGCGTCATTATGCTATCTCTAGGCTGACGAGTCGAGTAGCACTCCTGAACGCCCTCTGCAGTTCACCAATACCCTGACATATACAGCGTTCTCTTCCTCCTCTCTGCGCTCACACACAAGGAGCATTCCCTATTGGCCCGTTTTTACTGGAACTGAAAGGAACATGTAGAATGATGATGCAGAAGCGTGCACTGTTACAGACAGTTATTTATCTTGTTGCGTTTTATAGCGTTACTAATCTAGATAGAATGATGCAAGCAGTAGATGTCATAGAAGGTATTAGTCATATAGGGTTGGTGGAGAGACTGCATGTGATAGTCTACAGTATCTTCACATAGATACATCTTCCAGGTTTGCCTGAGGAAACTGCTCTTTCTCCATTTAATGCAGCGAGGCAATAGTGGTGTGTGTGAAAGACAGGCAATGCAAACCCCCTGTTTCCTGCGATCTGGAGATAAACAGACAGAGCGCAGCACCACTATACTGTTTTTGCGGATCTGAAGGTGATCACTCTGGTGTGACGTTTTCCCTAGGTACAGATCTAGGATCAGCTTCCCCTCCCAAAATTGTTAACCATTAGTGGGGAAAATGCTAAACTGACCCAAGATCAGTGTCTGGGGGCAACTTCACTCTATTCCGTGTCACCTTTACCACGTCACAGCCCTGGCACACCTTTACCCCGTCACAGCCCTGGCACACCTTTACCACGTCACAGCCCTGAGACACCTTTACCCCGTCACAGCCCTGGCACACCTTTACCACGTCACAGCCCTGGCACACCTTTACCACGTCACAGCCCTGAGACACCTTTACCCCGTCACAGCCCTGGCACACCTTTACCACGTCACAGCCCTGGCACACCTTTACCACGTCACAGCCCTGGCACACCTTTACCACGTCACAGCCCTGAGACACCTTTACCCCGTCACAGCCCTGGCACACCTTTACCACGTCACAGCCCTGGCACACCTTTACCACGTCACAGCCCTGGCACACCTTTACCACGTCACAGCCCTGGCACACCTTTACCCCGTCACAGCCCTGGCACACCTTTACCACGTCACAGCCCTGGCACACCTTTACCCCGTCACAGCCCTGGCACACCTTTACCACGTCACAGCCCTGGCACACCTTTACCACGTCACAGCCCTGGCACACCTTTACCACGTCACAGCCCTGGCACACCTTTACCCCGTCACAGCCCTGGCACACCTTTACCACGTCACAGCCCTGGCACACCTTTACCACGTCACAGCCCTGGCACACCTTTACCACGTCACAGCCCTGGCACACCTTTACCACGTCACAGCCCTGGTACACCTTTACCCCGTCACAGCCCTGGCACACCTTTACCACGTCACAGCCCTGGCACACCTTTACCCCTTCACAGCCCTGGCACACCTTTACCACGTCACAGCCCTGGCACACCTTTACCACGTCACAGCCCTGGCACACCTTTACCACGTCACAGCCCTGGCACACCTTTACCCCGTCACACCCCTGGCACACCTTTACCACGTCACAGCCCTGGCACACCTTTACCCCGTCACACCCCTGGCACACCTTTACCCCGTCACAGCCCTGGCACACCTTTACCCCGTCACAGCCCTGGCACACCTTTACCACGTCACACCCATGGCACATGTCTAGGCTGTATTATTATTATTATTATTATTATTATTATTATTATTATTATTAACTATATGGTTAGACCAATATTTCTATATTCTGTTATCATAGTGTCTGAAACAATATGTTTCCTATAGGCTATAAGCAAAACATTTGTTGTTTGATAACATTGTCTCTCCGGTGGTGATCGTGGTGATGATGCCCAGTGTTTTTATAAAGACAATATGCTGCGTAACGCTAGCAGCACTTTAAACAGAAATAGCTACTGGAGATATGAGCGGGCCAGGGCCATTTAACGTTGTATCCTACTGAAATGGTATTGAACCGTATCTCCTCAACTGGCTATCACAAAGACTAGGCCTCTGGCTCACTGATCAACCATGGAGCTAGGCCAACACTTCTTCATGGAAAATAGGATTTTATTTCACCCCTTGGGTGTGTGGGGGGATGGGTGTGTGTGTGTGTGTGTGTGTGTGTGTGTGTGTGTGTGTGTGTGTGTGTGTGTGTGTGTGTGTGTGTGTGTGTGTGTGTGTGTGTGTGTGTGTGTGTGTGTGTGTGTGTGTGTGTGTGTGTGTGTGTGTGTGTGTGTGTGTGACTCCACATTCACATGCATGTATTTGAGGTTGAGCTCAGCTATTTTAACGTGCAATGATGTGGTTTTAAATTTTGGTTATAGACAGTGCTCAAATGAAGGGGAAATTGCTTCTTTGCAAAGAGAGACAAATTACATCTGTAATTATGCAGATGAAGTTGTTTGTGAGAACGTGGGAAAGAGAGGGAGGGGGAGAGAGAGCAGCTGCGAATGGCAATGAGGAATGTGTGGACCCGCCAGGGGTGAGAAGGAGAAAAACAAGACTGAAGTGAGGAATCACTTTCTACAGACATTGAGACCTGTTCAGGTTCTCCCTCATAGGCTTAGTTGGACAGAGAACCCAGAAACGGACTCGCCATAATGGCACTTTGGGCAAATGCCAGATGCGCTGGTCCATCTTTAGCCCAGTGGGCCAGTCTAAATTGTTTTTAAAAATTGTGAACAATGATCATAATTTGGCTAATAATGAGGGCCTTAAGAAAATAAATTGCTGGTGTGGGGGCCTCGAGGAACATAGTTTGGTCAGTCTGTTAGGCCCGGGACGAAACTTCAAAACCTCAGTGCAGACAAAGACAAACGTGGCTTGCTGCTTCAACTTCAATTTCAACTTTGACAGTGGTTATATCTTCCTTATCGGGTGATGCCTACACTATTGAAACAGTGAAAAATATGAAAGCATAAACATTTATTTTCTCTGACGATTCACGTCACTAAAAGGCCGTATGACTTTGAAAATGTAACATTGTTATATCAAGTTCATTAGAAAATGTTTTTGACATTGTCTGCAGTAGGGTAGAGAAGAAGTGCCTGGGGTGGGATACAGGTCAGTAGTTAACTGTGGTGGACTGGGCTGTAAGTTCACACTGAGGTGGCTGGCGGACAGAGACCAGAGGAAAGGATTACTATCAATTCCCCAAAATGGAGAAGAGGAGGTGGAATTAATGCTCTGTGTCTGCTCTGTGTCTGCTCTGTGTCTGCTCTCTGTCTGCTCTCTGTCTGCTCTTTGTCTGCTCTGTGTCTGCTCTCTGTCTGCTCTCTGTCTGCTCTGTGTCTGCTCTGTTACTGCTCTCTGTCTGCTCTGTCTGCTCTCTGTCTGCTCTGTGTCTGCTCTGTGTCTGCTCTCTGTCTGCTCTGTGTCTGCTCTCTGTCTGCTCTGTGTCTGCTCTGTGTCTGCTCTCTGTCTGCTCTCTGTCTGCTCTCTGTCTGCTCTCTGTCTGCTCTCTGTCTGCTCTGTGTCTGCTCTCTGTCTGCTCTGTGTCTGCTCTCTGTCTGCTCTGTGTCTGCTCTGTGTCTGCTCTCTGTCTGCTCTGTGTCTGCTCTCTGTCTGCTCTCTGTCTGCTCTCTGTCTGCTCTTTGTCTGCTCTGTGTCTGCTCTCTGTCTGCTCTCTGTCTGCTCTGTGTCTGCTCTGTTACTGCTCTCTGTCTGCTCTGTCTGCTCTCTGTCTGCTCTGTGTCTGCTCTGTGTCTGCTCTCTGTCTGCTCTGTGTCTGCTCTCTGTCTGCTCTGTGTCTGCTCTCTGTCTGCTCTCTGTCTGCTCTCTGTCTGCTCTCTGTCTGCTCTGTGTCTGCTCTCTGTCTGCTCTGTGTCTGCTCTGTGTCTGCTCTGTGTCTGCTCTCTGTCTGCTCTCTGTCTGCTCTCTGTCTGCTCTCTGTCTGCTCTCTGTCTGCTCTGTGTCTGCTCTCTGTCTGCTATCTGTCTGCTCTGTGTCTGCTCTCTGTCTGCTCTGTGTCTGCTCTCTGTCTGCTCTCTGTCTGCTCTCTGTCTGCTCTCTGTCTGCTCTCTGTCTGCTCTGTGTCTGCTCTCTGTCTGCTCTGTGTCTGCTCTCTGTCTGCTCTCTGTCTGCTCTGTGTCTGCTCTCTGTCTGCTCTGTGTCTGCTCTCTGTCTGCTCTCTGTCTGTTCTGTGTCTGCTCTGTGTCTGCTCTCTGTCTGCTCTCTGTCTGCTCTGTGTCTGCTCTCTGTCTGCTCTGTGTCTGCTCTCTGTCTGCTCTGTGTCTGCTCTCTGTCTGCTCTGTGTCTGCTCTCTGTCTGCTCTGTGTCTGCTCTGTGTCTGCTCTGTGTCTGCTCTCTGTCTGCTCTGTGTCTGCTCTCTGTCTGCTCTCTGTCTGCTCTGTGTCTGCTCTGTGTCTGCTCTGTGTCTGCTCTGTGTCTGCTCTCTGTCTGCTCTCTGTCTGCTCTCTGTCTGCTCTCTGTCTGCTCTGTGTCTGCTCTCTGTCTGCTCTCTGTCTGCTCTGTGTCTGCTCTGTGTCTGCTCTCTGTCTGCTCTCTGTCTGCTCTGTGTCTGCTCTGTGTCTGCTCTCTGTCTGCTCTCTGTCTGCTCTGTGTCTGCTCTCTGTCTGCTCTCTGTCTGCTCTCTGTCTGCTCTGTGTCTGCTCTGTGTCTGCTCTGTGTCTGCTCTCTGTCTGCTCTGTGTCTGCTCTCTGTCTGCTCTGTGTCTGCTCTGTGTCTGCTCTCTGTCTGCTCTCTGTCTGCTCTCTGTCTGCTCTGTGTCTGCTCTCTGTCTGCTCTGTGTCTGCTCTCTGTCTGCTCTGTGTCTGCTCTCTGTCTGCTCTGTGTCTGCTCTCTGTCTGCTCTGTGTCTGCTCTGTGTCTACTCTGTGTCTGCTCTGTGTCTGCTCTGTGTCTGCTCTGTGTCTGCTCTCTGTCTGCTCTCTGTCTGCTCTGTGTCTGCTCTGTCTACTCTGTGTCTGCTCTGTGTCTGCTCTGTGTCTGCTCTGTGTCTGCTCTGTGTCTGCTCTCTGTCTGCTCTGTGTCTGCTCTCTGTCTGCTCTGTGTCTGCTCTCTGTCTGCTCTCTGTCTGCTCTCTGTCTGCTCTCTGTCTGCTTTGTGTCTGCTCTCTGTCTGCTCTGTGTCTGCTCTGTGTCTGCTCTCTGTCTGCTCTGTGTCTGCTCTCTGTCTGCTCTGTGTCTGCTCTGTGTCTGCTCTCTGTCTGCTCTCTGTCTGCTCTGTGTCTGCTCTCTGTCTGCTCTGTGTCTGCTCTCTGTCTGCTCTCTGTCTGCTCTCTGTCTGCTCTGTGTCTGCTCTCTGTCTGCTCTGTGTCTGCTCTCTGTCTGCTCTCTGTCTGCTCTCTGTCTGCTCTCTGTCTGCTCTCTGTCTGCTCTCTGTCTGCTCTGTGTCTGCTCTCTGTCTGCTCTCTGTCTGCTCTGTGTCTGCTCTCTGTCTGCTCTGTGTCTGCTCTCTGTCTGCTCTCTGTCTGCTCTCTGTCTGCTCTCTGTCTGCCTGTTTGTTCCTGCACATGTCAAAACATCATTGAAAAAAAAGCACAGTGGGGCTGGGTTTTCTTGCGTGGTGACACACATACACACAGATACACACACCCCTGCTGTTATCTACACACTTTAAATATCAGTAGCTTTCTAGGGCACACACACTTGGAGTTAGGGCCTTCACACCCTAACACTGACCTCCAGACCAGCACACGATCACTCATTGACTCAAACGTTTTGGGGCCAGGGACCCTTTAATGATATTAAATTCATCAAAAAGGGTCAATGCAGATTGTCCGGGTAGTTATTTGATGAACTATTTAACTAACTATTTAGCAGTATTATGGCTTGGGGATAGAAGCTGTTCAGGGTCCTGTTGGTTCCAGACTTGGTGCATTGGTATCGCTTACCGTGCGGTAGTCTACCGCATGCACGTCCTGGTCCTTACTCACATTGGCTAAGGAGAGCGTTATCAGCGATGTTCGTCCGGAACAGCTGGTGCTCTCCTGCATGGTTCAGTGTTGCTTGCCTCGAAGCAAGCATAGAAGGCATATAGCTCATACGGTAGGCACACGTCACTGGGCTGCTTGCAGCTGGTTTTCCCTTTGTAATATGTGATACTTTGCATGCCCTGCTACATCCAACGGGCGTCAGAGCCAGCGTAGTAGGATTCGATCTTAGTCCTGTATTGACGCTTTGCCTGTTTGATGGCTTGTCAGAGGTCGTTATTAATGAAGCTTGTGGCTGATGTGGTAAACTACTCAATGCCATCAGATGATTCCCGGAACATACACTACATGACCAAAAGTATGTGGACACCTGCTCGTCGAACATCTCATCCCAAAATCATGGGCATTAATATGGAGTTGTTCCACCCTTTGCTGCTATAACAGCCTCCACTCCTCTGGGAAGGCTTTCCACTAGATGTTGGAACATTATTCCTCCTCCACCAAAAGTATGTGGACACCTGCTCGTCGAACATCTCATCCCAAAATCATGGGCATTAATATGGAGTTGTTCCACCCTTTGCTGCTATAACAGCCTCCACTCCTCTGGGAAGGCTTTCCACTAGATGTTGGAACATTGCTGCGGGAACATGCTTCCCTTCATTCACAAGAGCATTGTAAGGTTGAGCACTGATGTTGGGCGATTAGGCCTGGCTTGCAGTCGGTGTTCCAATTCATCCCAAAGGTGTTTGATGGAGTTGAGGTCAGGGCTCTGCAGGCCAGTCAAGTTCTTCCACACCGATCTCGACAAGGCATTTGTGTATGGACCTCGCTTTGTGCACAGGGGCATTGTCATGTTGAAGCAGGAAAGGGTCTTCCCCAAACTGTTGCCTCAACGGTGGAAGCACAGAATCGTCAATAATGTCATTGTATGCTGTAGCATTAAGATTTCCCTTCACTGGAACTAATGGGCCTAGCCCGAACCATGAAAAACAGCCCCAGACCATTATTCCTCCTCCACCAAACTTTACAGATGGCACTGTGCATTCGGGCAGGTAGCGTTCTCCTGGCATCCGCCAAACCCTGATTCTTTCGTCATCCTGCCAGATGGTGAAGCGTGATTCATCACTCCGGAGAACGCATTTCCACTGCTCCAGATTCCAATGGAAGTGAGCATTACACCACTCCAGCCGACGCTTATTATTGAGCATGGTGATCTTAGGGTTGTGTCCTGCTGCTCTGCCATGGAAACCCATTTCATGAGGTTCCCGACAAACAGTTATTGTGCTGACTTTGCTTCCAGAGGCTGTTTGGAACTCGCTAGTGAGTGTTGCAACCGAGGACAGACTATTTTGACACGTTACGCGGTTCAGCACACGGCGGTCCTGTTCTGTGAGCTTGTGTATTCTACCATGTCGTGGCTATGCCGTTGTTGCTCCTAGACATTTCCACTTCACAATAACAGCACTTGCAGTTGACCGGGGCAGGTCTAGCAGGGCAGAAATATGACAAACTGATTTGTTGGAAAGGTGGCATCCTATGAAAGTGCCACGTTGAAAGTCACTGAGCTCTTCAGTAAAGCCATTCTACTGCCAATATTTGTCTGTGGAGATTGCATGACTGTGTGCTCGATTTTCTATACCTGTCAGCAACGGGTGTGACTGAAATAGCTAAATCCACTAATTTGAAGGGGTGTCCACATACATTTTTATATATGGTGTATTTCAGTCTGTGCTAGCAAAACAGTTCCGAAACAGCTCCTCATTACTTGAGTAGTATTTTTTTTTTTTTAAGCATAAAAGGAGTTTTACAATGACTTCGGAGGTGGAGGGCCGGATGAACCAAGTCTCTGGCCCTGGGACACCTTTTGGCATCAGAGAGAAAATGTTGCTGTTTTAAAGCTAATTTCCTGCAATTCTACACATTTTGTTTTGGGGCGGAGATATTTTTTGTTGTTGCGGCATAAAGCTAATAAAGCTAACATTTCATCCATTAGACGGAGAGATTTTTTTTATCACAGTGCATTTATGTATAACAAAAAGCACAAGTATTTTTTTCCCATTTAACCTAATTTAACAAATTCTTATTTACAATGACGGCCTACCCCTGCCAACCCCGGATGACGATGGGCCAATTGTGCACCACCCTATGGGACTCCCAATCACAGCCAGATGTGATTCAGCCTGGATTTCAACCAGGCACTGGAGTGACACCTCTTGCATTGAGATGCAGTGCCTCAGACCCTGCGCCACTCGGGAGCCCATTATTAAGTTGAAAAATGTATCCTTGGTGGAGTACTGTGGATACCAATATCCCTGTGAGCCTCCCAGGCCCATGTTGCCCAGGGATAAAAACGTACATGGTAGACGAATAATATTACATTGTATTGTAGTACCATCTATACCAATGATCATCAGCTAGATTCAGCCACGATTTTATTGAGTGGATGATCAGGGCGCCAGAACATAATTACAAATAATTTGTAGACCGCAAATTGACGGCAAGAAGCCCAAACAGATATATTTGACTAAAACGTAAGAATTTCAAACCTTGCTTACAGTATACGATCACATACAGGTACACTATATCATTCTATTATGTGTGGGAATACTGATTTACAAAATGTAAATAACTTGGAGCTGATTTGCTGGTGTCCCTACTGGCCAAAATGTGTTAAATCTGTTAAAGTTAGTAATATTGATTAAAAAAATAAATGAAATGTAAAAAATTATAAAATAATAATAAATATTTTGAGATCTGGCTGTGGACCCCCTGCAGTACCATCCCAGTTTGAGGATCCCTGGCCTAACACACTGACTTCCAGACCAGTATTTAATCACTCACCCATACTTATCCCACTCTCCCATACTTAGCACACCCACCCATACTTAGCACACCCACCCATACTTAGCACACTCACCCATACTTAGCACACTCACCCATACTTAGCCCACTCACCCATACTTAGCACACTCAGCCATACTTAGCCCTGCTTACTCCATTTGCACACACTGTATATAGATGTTTCTATTGTGTTATTGTCTGTACGTTTGTTTATCCCATGTGTAACTCTGTGTTGTTTGTGTCGCACTGCTTTGCTTTATCTTAGCCAGGTCGCAGTTGTAAATGAGAACTTGTTCTCAACTGGCCTACCTCTCCCTCACTCTCTATCTCCCTCTCTCCCTCTCCCTCCCTCTTGTCTCTCTCCCTCACTTTCTCCCTCCCTCTCTCCCTCCCTCCCTCTCTCCCTCTCTCCCTCTCTCCCTCCCTCTTGTCTCTCTCCCTCACTGACTCAGTCTGGTCCATTATCTCATTTCATAAGTCCCTGACAGTCTCCCTCTCACTGATAAAGTCCCACAATGTCAGGCTTACAGTATCCCTCCTAGTATCATGTCCCCATGGCCCCATATATTAGGCCCCAGAACCACCAGTTTATCCCCTCCCAGGACCCATGCCTCCCAGGCGGACAGAGAAACGCCTCCCAGAGCTGGAGAGAGGATATATAATCAGTTACACAGTATGCTCAGCCATCACTTCTGCATCGCTCAGCAAATGCCTGCAATTGAGCAAAACTAATGTGGTTTGCGCCATTGGCGTGAAAATGGCCGCCATCCATTGGATTAGCCATTCGGGTGAGCTGACAGATGGCCAATGAGTTTAGACCAGTGGGACCTGATGGGGAATGACACTCTTCAGTGGTCTACGAAGTGGCAATACGACAGTCCTTCGCCATTAGTCCTCCTGAATATCAGTTTGAGAGGTGATTGAGACCATAGAAATAGAATGAGACACTCAAAATGGCCGCCAGTCCATCCATTGTATGGCATTATTGACTTGAACGGGGACGCCGCTTCTATTCATTGCAGTTCTGTAATTAAGACGTTCTGTCTGAACTGTTGATAGTCTAGCCCCTAGCCTATTGATAACAAAGCCACACAGCCATATTACAGTTCCATTGGTAACCTATTGTTATGTCCACTCTATGGCACAGTAAGTGGGGCTGCGTTCAAGCTCCACTGGTTTATTTTTGGCATAAATTCCCTGTTCAAGGTCCAGCTATGCTTTGAAAGCTCAATAGGTGTGTTTTTGCAGTGAACAAATGAGCACCCGGTGGATTATTACCTACACTGAACAAAAATATAAACTGAGGAGTATTTCTGTCTGTCATAAAGCCCTTTTGTGGGGAAAAACTCATTCTGATTGGCTGAGCCTGGCTCCCCAGTGGGTGGGCCTATGCCTTTTCAGGCCCATCCATGGCTGCACCCCAGCCCAGTCGTGAAATCCAGGAATCCAATTATATATGAATGTTACCCTTTTATATGGTATATTACATACAGCATGATTCAATATGGAATCTCAATATTGCCCTTACTTTTATACGATACATCACATACAGTATGATTCAATATGGAATCTCAATGTCAATATCTCTTTCTCCCCCAGCTATCAGCTGTGGACACCCAGGAAGCCCCATCTACGGGCGGGCCATCGGTAACGGCTTCAACCTGAACGACGTGGTGAGCTTCTCCTGCAACATGGGCTATGTGATGGAGGGGCCCTCGAGGGCCCAGTGCCAGGCCACGCGCCAGTGGAGCCAGCCACCACCAACGTGTAAAGGTGGGGAAAAAAGTTAAGTCTTCTATTCACATGGAGTACGCTTGCTCGTTCCGCCTGATCCCTGCAGTGCACTCTGGGTAAAATGGGGATGAATGAGGAGGAGTTCATCATGGCTTGTAGTGGGATTGTTACCAATCAGCATTGTAACCAATCAGCATGACATTGGGCTGTGTAGGGGGAAGGGGGACATTTGGTTGCTCTGTCTTTCTGTCTGTTATGTGGTTGTTGTGAGTTAGGGTCATAGGCTAGGACGGGCTCTTGAACATCATTGGAAATGATTGTGGTGGTATCATAGGCTAAAACGGCCTCTTGAACATCATTGGATATGATTGTGGTGGTATCATAGCCTAGGACGGCCTCTTGAACATCATTGGATATGATTGTGGTGGTATCATAGCCTAGGACGGCCTCTTGAACATCATTGGATATGATTGTGGTGGTATCATAGCCTAGGACGGCCTCTTGAACATCATTGGATATGATTGTGGTGGTATCATAGGCTATGGTATCATAGGCTAGGAAGGCCTCTTGAACATCATTGGATATGATTGCGGTGGTATCATAGGCTAGGACGGCCTCTTGAACATCATTGGATATGATTGCGGTGGTATCATAGGCTAGGACGTCCTCTTGAACATCATTGGATATGATTGCGGTGGTATCATAGGCTAGGACGGCCTCTTGAACATCATTGGATATGATTGCGGTGGTATCATAGGCTAGGACGGCCTCTTGAACATCATTGGATATGATTGTGGTGGTATCATAGGCTAAGACGGCCTCTTGAACGTCATTGGATATGATTGTGGTGGTATCATAGGCTATGGTATCATAGGCTAGGACGGCCTCTTGAACGTCATTGGATATGATTGGGGTGGTATCACTGACCGGTATAGTGTTTTTGAATGGTTCCCAGTGCATGACATTTGCCTTGCATGTGATTTAGTTTACAGTGATGCATTTCAACATGCAACCAGACTAACGTCTGTAATATGATTTTGTGACCATGTGTTTGCTGTGTTATACTGTAAATGTATAATAGAATATTCAGAATGTGTGGAAGAGCTGCGGTGGGGGGGCGGGTGATTATCTGAAACCATCTCATGGAGCTTATGGTACTTCCGTTATAGAGGACTCTTACCCTGAGGTAACCAGAGGCTAAATCCAGGGTCAGACTGATGTTGTACGAGCCCTGCATATCAAACAAATTAGTGTCAGTAACGTAGTATCTGATTGGATTACTCTGCCAAGTGGAAATATTAAGCCCTCATTGTGTTGGCCTTTTTTGATACAGGTGAATCAATGTCTCAGGTTCTTGAAATTCATAATAAGCCATTGTGCCATGTAGGGGACAAATGGGACGAAAGTAACATAAGGGGGCGAAAGTAACGTACTTATTTTTCGGGTGTATAGTTGTGTTGTTTAAGGTTCCAAACATATGTCATTTTACTTATACTCATTCTCTCAACCAGCTTCACGAGGTAGTCACATGGAATGCATTTCAATTAACAGGTGTGCCTTGTTAAGTTAATTTGTGGAATTACATTCCTTTTTAATGCGTTTGAGCCAATCAGTTGTTGTGACAAGGTAGGGGTGGTATACAGAAGATATCCTTATTTGGGAAAGGTCTCAGTCCATATTATGTAAAGAACAGCTCAAATAAGCAAAGAGAAATGATAGTCCATCATGAAGGTCAGTCAATCTGGAAAATTTCAAGAACTTTTAAAGTTTGTTCAAGTGCAGTCGCAAAAACAATCAAGAGCTATGATGAAACTGGCTCTAGAGTGCTCAGGACCTCAGACTGGGGCGAAGGTTCACCTTCCAACAGGACAATGACCCTAAGCACACAGCCAAAACAATGCAGGAGTGGCCTCGGGACAAGTCTCTGAATCTCCTTGAGTGGCCCAGCCAGAGCCCGGACTTGAACCTGATCGAACATCTCTGGAGAGACTTGAAAATTGCTGTGCAGCGACGCTCCCCACTCAACCTGACAGAGCTTGAGAGGATCTGCAGAGAAGAATGAGAGAAACTCCCCAAAATACAGGTGTGCCAAGCTTGTAGCATCATGCCCTCAACGACTCAATGCTCTAATCGCTACCAAAGGTGCTTAAACAAAGTACTGAGTAAAAGGTCTGAAACTTATGTAAATGTGATATGTCAGTTTGCATTTTTTATACATTTCTAAAAACCTGCTTTTGCTTTGTCATTATGAGGTGTTGTGTGTAGATTGATGAGGAAACAAATACATTAATCAATTTTAGAATAAGGCTGTAACGTAACAAAATGTGGAAAAAGTCAAGGGGTCTGAATACGTGTGTATATATACAGTACCAGTCAAAAGTTTGGACACACCTACTCATTCAAGGGTTTTTCTTTATTTTTACTATTTTCTACATTGTAGAATAATAGTGAAGACATCAAAACTATGAAATAACACAAATGGAATCATGTAGTAACTCAAAAAGTGTTAAACATATCAAAATATATTTGAGATTCTTCAAAGTAGCCATCCTTTGCCTTGATGACAGCTTTGCACACTCTTGGCATTCTCTCAACCAGCTTCATGAGATAGTCACATGGAATGCATTTCAATTAACAGGTGTGCCTTGTTAAAAGTTAATTTGTGGAATTCCGTTCCTTCTTAATGCGTTTGAGCCAATCAGTTGTTGTGACAAGGTAGGGTTGGTATACAGAAGATATCCCTATTTGGAATGCTTTTCCAACAGTCTTGAAGGAGTTCCCACATATGCTGAGGTCTTGTTGGCTGCTTTTCCTTCACTCTGTTGTCAATAGAGTGAGTCATGGATTGAGATCAATGGAAAATTATCGCAGAAAGGCAGATCCATGTCAGCATTTGGCCCTATTTGAGTGACTGCAGAGGGTTAGGCGTGTCCTCCTAAGTGTTAGAATGAATTTATCCCCTCCATGTTTCCGCCAAATAACACAAGCTTGTCTATTTCCCCCTCCCTGTCTTCCTCTTCAGTGGTCAACTGCTCCGATCCTGGCATCCCAGCCAACTCCATCAGACAGAGTAAGATAGAACACGGAAACTTCACCTTTGGAACCGTGGTGTTCTACGATTGCAACCCAGGTTTCTACCTGTTCGGTTCTCCGGTTCTCACCTGTCAACCCACGGGACAGTGGGACAAGCCTCTACCTGAGTGTATCGGTGAGTCTGTTGTCACTGTATATGGTCAAAAGAGACTCAGCAATCTGCACACTGCTACTTCTACTCATATGTGGTATATTGGAGAAGTTTTGACGGTTGAAAACATTGTCACTGATAAAGCACATTGGGAGCATACCGCTGATTGCAGTGTGCGGAGTCTCTTTTTACCATTCACTGAACTTGTTTTGATATCCAGCACCTGCTCAAAAGCATTGGTGGTATTTATCTACTGTCATCTGTTCCTATAATTTGTTGTCACTGTCTCACAGACTGTCTCTTTCCCGGAGAGAGACTGCCGACTTAGCAACTTGGCACTTGTGGCTAATTAGCATATTATCCCTTTAATTGAGGCTGAATGAGTTGCGTGACCCCCTGCAGCTTAAGATCAGTGTTCTAATTGAGGGACAGGTGGAACAGCGCTGTGGATATTAGACTAATTAGGGATGCCAGGTTGGCAGCTGATCCTTCTGTTTTATGGTGTGTACCTGCAACATTCTCCTCTAAAACAAGCTGCACCAGGGACCTGCTGTACTGGCAACTTGGCATGTCTAAACGCTTGGCTTCAAGGCTTCCTACTGGCTGTCTCGGAGTTCTAAACACAACCTGGGCTTCCTACTGGTTGAGGGGCACATAGTGTGCTCCAATCAGTTCTCTCCTTTGAAGTTTGAACCCAATCTCAACCTTATTGAACATGATGCCTCCCGTTTTATCTTAAACCTGACCATAACTTAGCTCTACTTTGTCCCTGTCACTTTGGTGTTCCAGTTGCCATGTGTTTTAAAAGGGACAGAAAGACGTTGGACAGGATTAAACAATGTGCTCTTTTCTCCTCAATGCCTAGTTCCCTGTTTGATCCACCCCCTGCAACATTGACACCGTGTCCAAAATGTTGTATCGTCCAGGAGCCGACAAAAAGGGAGAAAGTTTAAAGTTAACTTGCTGATTGTAGCACATTGTAGGGTGAATGTCTGAAGAAAGAAGTTGATAATTTACAACATTAAAAAGGAAATGGAGAATTATTACAAAGGATGAGGATGGTACCATGTACTTTGGATCGTTACCATTACGGTACAGTCCATTTTGGACGGTACCTGGATCCAGATCAAATCAAGTCCTGGTCTATAAAGCACTTTTAATCTGGGTCTGGGAAATGTAGCCCATAGTTTGTATTATCTGAATTAGTTTTGAAAGTAGTAAAGTAGTTTGTATGATACAGTATCCTCCCTCATCGAGACGTAGGCCAGAACAGTGTTTACACCATAGTCACATCTCATTCTGTCTTTACTGCTAAAATACTGGACAGGCTACATCGCAAATGCCACTCTATTCCCTATGGGGCCTGGTCAAAAGGAGGGAATAGGTTGCCATTTGGGATGCAGGCGTAGTGTGTGGCCTCAATCCTGTAGAGACAGCACCTGCCACTACGTTAGACCGGTCAGCACTCTGAACTGACGGCATCCATTGTGTGTGTCTCTCTCCTCCAGTGGTGGACTGTGGTCACCCTGGGTGCCCTCCCAACGGCCAACTGAGCGGGGACAAGTTCACCTTCGGCTCCACGGTTCGCTACACCTGCACAGGGGGGCGGCAGCTGAAGGGCGAGTCGGCACGCACCTGCCAGCTTAATGGCCACTGGAGCGTACCCATGCCTTTCTGCTCAGGTGATTTAGGGGGGTTTGTGAGTGTGTGTGGGGGTGGGGGTGGGGGTGTGGGGTTCTGTGTAGTTGGGTGGTTAGGGGGGTTTGTGAGTGGGTGCAGGGGTGTGGGGTTTGTGAGGTTGGGTGGTTAGGGGGGTTTGTGAGTGGGTGCAGGGGTGTGGGGTTTGTGAGGTTGGATGGTTGGATGGTTGGGGGGGGGGGGTTGTGAGTGGGTGCGGGTATGTGGTGTTCTGTGAGGTTGGGTGGTTAGGGAGGTTTGTGAGTGGGTGCAGGGGTGTGGTGTTCTGTGAGGTTGGATGGTTAGGGGGGGGTTGTGAGTGGGTGCGGGTATGTGGTGTTCTGTGAGGTTGGGTGGTTAGGGGGGTTTGTGAGTGGGTGCGGGTATGTGGTGTTCTGTGAGGTTGGGTGGTTAGGGAGGTTTGTGAGTGGGTGCAGGAGTGCACGGGTGTTCTGTGAGGTTGGATGGTTGGGGGGGGGGGGGGTTGTGAGTGTGTGTGTGGTGTTCTGTGAGGTTGGGTGGTTAGGGGGGGGTTGTGAGTGGGTGCGGGTATGTGGTGTTCTGTGAGTTGGGTGGTTAGGGAGGTTTGTGAGTGGGTGCAGGAGTGCACGGGTGTTCTGTGAGGTTGGATGGTTGGGGGGGGGGGGGTTGTGAGTGTGTGTGTGGTGTTCTGTGAGATTGGGTGGTTAGGGGGGGTTGTGAGTGGGTGCGGGTATGTGGTGTTCTGTGAGTTGGGTGGTTAGGGAGGTTTGTGAGTGGGTGCAGGAGTGCACGGGTGTTCTGTGAGGTTGGATGGTTGGGGGGGTGGGGGGGGGGGGGGTTGTGAGTGTGTGTGTGGTGTTCTGTGAGATTGGGTGGTTAGGGAGGGTTGTGAGTGGGTGCGGGTGTGTGGTGTTTTGGGTGGTTAGGGAGGTTTGTGAGTGAATGTGTATGTGTTGGGGCTCAGGTTGTCCTGGAGGTAACAAGTGGCTAAGTCATCTGCAACGTTACATTACGGTCTATAGGAAGGTTGTCATGGTGACCAAGCTCAGATGTTCAAATCTATATTCATCAGCTTTTGGTCTTACTTTTGCTCATTGCAAGAGCTAAAAACAGACAGAGACAAATAGAGAGAAGGTCATATCGAGGTTATATCGAGGACTTTTAGATATACCTCCAAAATAGAGAACTAGCTGCTAATAGCGGAGGGGGATTTAAAAGCCGTGGTGGTGCAACACGTTGGTTTCAGCAGAATAGAAGAAACGAGAGGCATCGACTAACATGTGGGCAGGAGGGTTCACCATCTTCACCCTAGTGGGCGCTGTACCTGGGCATTGACGTTACAGCTCCAATATATCACAACTCGTCTTCACAGTCTAGTCTCTCTCTTTTACTATTTCTCTCTCTCTTTTACTTTCTCTCTCTATCTCTCTCTCTCTGTCTCTCTCTCTCTCTCTCTCTCTCTGTCTCTCTGTCTCTCTCTCTCTCTCTCTCTCTCTCTGTCTCTCTCTGTCTCTCTCTGTCTCTCTCTGTCTCTCTCTGTCTCTCTCTCTGTCTCTGTCTCTGTCTCTGTCTCTGTCTCTGTCTCTCTCTCTCTCTCTCTCTCTCTCTCTCTCTCTCTCTGTCTTTCTCTCATACACACACAGACCTTCCTTACTTCCTTCCTGAATTCCTGAATTACTTCCTTACTTCCAAAATAAAGTTTTTTCTCCTTCCTCTTCTTTCTCCCTGTCTTCCACTCAATATGTAAAGTGGCACAATGTGGGTTGGATGAAAATCGTTATATGGCTACATTTAAGTAAATATGACAATGACCCCGTCGAGGATGATGGGAAAATAAAGTCATTTTTTTCAGACGAAGAAGGATGTCATTCTCTGGATAATTAGGGCCTCTGTATTTCCTCTCTTGCAGAAGTTGGGGCCTGCATCCCAAATTAAACCCTATTCCCTGTATAGAGCACTACTTTTAACCAAAACATTGGGCTCTGGTCAAAAGTAGTGCAGTATATATGGAATAGGGTGCCATTTTGAATGCAGCGGGGACAATAAGTCCCAGTAATGGAACTACTCTGTTGGTGGTTGGTGTTATCTTTTCCTCTTTATTGCTTATCTACTTTTCACTACAGCAGACTGAAGAGGAATCATCTCCTCCTCATCTCTCTCTCTCACTCTATAGGGAGAAACACAGGTACTCACCTTTAATACAGAAGATGGTGTTGGAATCTAAAAGGGTTTTGAATTGGACATCACAAGAAGTGCAAATTACTGGCACAAGATTTTTTTATCCCTGTAGTACATATCTTCCCTTCATAGTTTTCTTTACTTAAAGACTTGTGGCGCTTGTATACACCCTCCCTCACCCTGTTACAGATTGTCTGTAGTTTAAAGAGTTTAGCAATGTGTACACCTCCCCTGCCTCACCCTGTTAGTGAGTCCTACCTGTCCTTTAACCCATCCTACCATACCCTGTCAGTGGGTCTTATCTGTTATTTAATAACTCATTCCTGCCATGGCCTGTCAGTGGGTCTTATCTGTTATTTAATAACCCATCCTGCCATGGCCTGTCAGTGGGTCTTATCTGTTATTTAATAACCCATCCTGCCATGGCCTGTCAGTGGGTCCTATCTGTTATTTAATAACCCATCCTGCCATGGCCTGTTGGTGGGTCCTATATGTTATTTAATAACCCATCCTGCCATGGCCTGTTGGTGGGTCCTATATGTTATTTAATAACCCATCCTGCCATGGCCTGTCAGTGGGTCCTATCTGTTATTTAATAACCCATCCTGCCATGGCCTGTTGGTGGGTCCTATATGTTATTTAATAACCCATCCTGCCATGGCCTGTTGGTGGGTCCTATCTGTTATTTAATAACCCATCCTGCCATGGCCTGTTGGTGGGTCCTATATGTTATTTAATAACCCATCCTGCCATGGCCTGTCAGTGGGTCCTATATGTTATTTAATAACCCATCCTGCCATGGCCTGTTGGTGGGTCCTATATGTTATTTAATAACCCATCCTGCCATGGCCTGTCAGTGGGTCCTATCTGTTATTTAATAACCCATCCTGCCATGGCCTGTCAGTGGGTCCTATCTGTTATTTAATAACCCATCCTGCCATGGCCTGTTGGTGGGTCCTATATGTTATTTAATAACCCATCCTGCCATGGCCTGTCAGTGGGTCCTATATGTTCTGATTATAGTGTGAAGAGTTCAGCAACATGATAACCACCCTGTCTAATCCTAATGTTTATTCAACATCCAATGGGATCAAATTAACATTTTTGTTTACAGTGTGTTATTGAGTAGTGTGAAAAGTCTGGCAGTGTGTAAAGTGGGCCTAAAGCTGACTATGCTGCTGAGAGATATGAGAACACAAGCTGACACTCTTACCTCTTCTACCAGAGTTGTGTGAACGCAGAGAGAGAGAGAGAGAGAGAGAGAGAGAGAGAGAGAGAACTAGAGCCGATTTATTTATACTTGTCCCTCTCGCAACAGCTCCCTCTCTCAACAGCTCCCTCTCTCAACAGCTCCCTCTCTCAACAGCTCCCTCTCTCAACAGCTCCCTCTCTCAACAGCTCCCTCTCTCAACAGCTCCCTCTCTCAACAGCTCCCTCTCTCAACAGCTCCCTCTCTCAACAGCTCCCTCTCTCAACAGTTCCCTCTCTCAACAGCTCCCTCTCTCAACAGCTCCCTCTCTCAACAGCTCCCTCTCTCAACAGCTCCCTCTCTCAACAGCTCCCTCTCTCAACAGCTCCCTCTCTCAACAGTTCCCTCTCTCAACAGCTCCCTCTCTCAACAGCTCCCTCTCTCAACAGCTCCCTCTCTCAACAGCTCCCTCTCTCAACAGTTCCCTCTCTCAACAGCTCCCTCTCTCAACAGCTCCCTCTCTCAACAGCTCCCTCTCTCAACAGTTCCCTCTCTCAACAGCTCCCTCTCTCAACAGCTCCCTCTCTCAACAGTTCCCTCTCTCAACAGCTCCCTCTCTCAACAGCTCCCTCTCTCAACAGCTCCCTCTCTCAACAGCTCCCTCTCTCAACAGCTCCCTCTCTCAACAGTTCCCTCTCTCAACAGCTCCCTCTCTCAACAGCTCCCTCTCTCAACAGCTCCCTCTCTCAACAGTTCCCTCTCTCATGGTTAATGCTTCTAGGATCCATTCTAGAAAACAATTCTGTGGCGAAGTATACAATGCATCTTCATTTAGTTTTTGTGAGCGTCTCTCTGGGGAAACGCACTATCAAATCAATTTAAATAAATACATTTGTAAAGGACTTTATAAAGTATCCACATGTATATGACAGGACGTTATGACAGTCTAATCACATAATACAGTGTCATTAGCCTATTTCGCTACAATTATTAGTATTATCTGCCATGTGCTGATGACTTGAGTTTTGCATGTGTTAAGTCTTCTAATTAGGCTAAATGATGTGTCTGTCTGTGTTTGGTGGTTTCTCTGTTTTGGGCGCAACCCGTTTTCCACACAGATGATACTTGCTAATCACTTGGGGTGTCGGTGTGCGTTCTTTCTCACTATCTCTCAGTTGCCGGTCTCTCTATGCTTCCTCCACTTGTCTCATCTTGCCGGTACGCTAGCACTACTGTAGACTTACTGATGCACAAAGAGCACCTTCACACACACACACACACATATAGACTCACCTGCTCTAGGTCTCCATTAAACCTTCATTAACTGTCCGTGACCCATAAAAGAGCTCCTCCCCAAACCCCTCTGTACAGTGTATGGTGCATGTTCTCTTCTGAGAGCGCTGACCCAGAAAGAGACAGCCATGAGTTTCAGATGGGAGTATTGCTCTCTCTCGATCTCTCTCTCCCTCTCTCTCCCTCTCTCTCTCTCTCTCTCTCTCTCTCTCTTCCTCTCTCTCTCTCTCTCTCTTCCTCTCTCTCTCTCTTCCTCTCTCTCTCTCCCTCTCTCTCTCTCCCTCTCTCTCTCTCTCTCTCTCTCTTCCTCTCTCTCTCTGTCTCTCTCTCTCTCTCCCTCTCTCTCTGTCTCTCTGTCTCTCTGTCTCTCTTTCTCGATCCCTCTCCCTCGCTCTCTATCTTATGCTGTCTCTCTCTGTTTCTCTCTTTCTCGCTCTCTGTCTCTCTCTCTTTCTCGCTATCTCTCTCTCTCTCTCTGTCTCTCACTCTCTCTCTCTCGCTCTCTCTCTCTGTCTCTCTCTCTCTCTGTCTTTCCCCCCCCCTCTCTCTCTCTCTCTCCCTCTCTCTCTATCTTATGCTGTCTCCCTCTGTCTCTCTCTCTCTCGCTATCGCTCTGTCTCTCTCCTTCTCTCTCGCTCTCTTTCTGTCTCTCTCTCTCTATCCCTCATTCTCTCTCGCTTTCTTTCTGTCTCTCTCTCTCTCCCTCATTCTCTCTCGCTCTCTCTCTGTCTCTCTCTTTCTCTCTCACATTCTATTGTTCACTTCCCTGAAGCATTAGTATTTCCCTGGCTCTGAGCTTTGCCTTCCAGTGAGCTGCAGGATTCTAAGCCCCAGCAACAGAAGCCTTCTTTAGGGAAAAGCTATAGATCAAGTGAGGACGTGTGTGTGTGTGTGTGTGTGTGTGTGTGTGTGTGTGTGTGTGTGTGTGTGTGTGTGTGTGTGTGTGTGTGTGTGTGTGTGTGTGTGTGTGTGTGTGTGTGTGTGTTGGACAGTACAGTACATGCTAGGCCCTAGCCCTAACCCTTATACTGTTAGATCAGTTTACCACCACAACACCCTCCGCTTCCATAGTTTCTGATGTAACTGCCCTCCTGGGCAAGGATACACTGATGTAACTACCCTCCTGGGCCAGGATACACTGATGTAACTGCCCTCCTGGGCCAGGGTACCTCCCAGGGTAAACGGATGTAACTGCCCTCCTGGGCCAGGATACACTGATGTAACTGCCCTCCTGTGCCAGGGTACACTGATGTAACTGCCCTCCTGGGCCAGGATACCTCCCAGGGTAAACGGATGTAACTGCCCTCCTGGGCCAGGATACACTAATGTAACTGCCCTCCTGGGCCAGGATACACTGATGTAACTGCCCTCCTGGGCCAGGGTACCTCCCAGGGTAAACGGATGTAACTGCCCTCCTGGGCCAGGATACACTGATGTAACTGCCCTCCTGGGCCAGGGTACCTCCCAGGGTAAACGGATGTAACTGCCCTCCTGGGCCAGGATAAACTGATGTAACTGCCCTCCTGGGCCAGGGTACCTCCCAGGGTAAACGGATGTAACTGCCCTCCTGGGCCAGTGTACCTCCCAGTGTAAACGGATGTGACTGCCCTCCTGGGCCAGGGTACCTCCCAGTGTAAACGGATGTAACTGCCCTCCTGGGCCAGGGTACCTCCCAGGGTAAACGGATGTAACTGCCCTCCTGGGCCAGGGTACCTCCCAGTGTAAACGGATGTAACTGCCCCCCTGGGCCAGGATAAACTGATATAACTGCCCTCCTGGGCCAGTGTACCTCCCAGGGTAAACGGATGTAACTGCCCTCCTGGGCCAGGGTACCTCCCAGTGTAAACGGATGTAACTGCCCTCCTGGGCCAGGGTACCTCCCAGTGTAAACGGATGTAACTGCCCTCCTGGGCCAGGGTACCTCCCAGGGTAAACGGATGTAACTGCCCTCCTGGGCCAGGGTACCTCCCAGTGTAAACCGATGTAACTGCCCTCCTGGGCCAGGGTACCTCCCAGGGTAAACCGATGTAACTGCCCTCCTGGGCCAGGGTACCTCCCAGGGTAAACCGATGTAACTGCCCTCCTGGGCCAGGGTACCTCCCAGTGTAAACGGATGTAACTGCCCTCCTGGGCCAGGGTACCTCCCAGGGTAAACGGATGTAACTGCCCTCCTGGGCCAGGGTACCTCCCAGGGTAAACGGATGTAACTGCCCTCCTGGGCCAGGGTACCTCCCAGGGTAAACGGATGTAACTGCCCTCCTGGGCCAGGGTACCTCCCAGGGTAAACGGATGTAACTGCCCTCCTGGGCCAGGGTACCTCCCAGGGTAAACGGATGTAACTGCCCTCCTGGGCCAGGGTACCTCCCAGGGTAAGGAGTAAGTCAGATGGGAGTATTGCTCTACCCCCCACCGTCACAACAGCCAGGTTGCTGAAGATCCACTACGAAGTCTGTCTCGGTACTCAGGACATCAGGAGATGCCTTCAAAAGCGGCCACTAGGGGCAACGATGAGTTACCATCAGGTAGGCGTGTGTTTTGCAAGGGTGTAAACCCCGAGCTCTGGCTCCGATGGGTGTGTGTTCAATCCCAGTGACAGGAACTCATTTATTATTGTTTTGTTTCCACCCTATCCCAAACCTTAACCATTAACTTAACCACTAGCTTAACCATTCACTTAACCATTGACTTAACCACTAGCTTAACCATTCACTTAACCACTAGCTTAACCATTCACTTAACCACTAGCTTAACCACTAGCTTAACCATTGACTTAACCACTAGCTTAACCATTGACTTAACCACTAACTTAACCATTGACTTAACCACTAGCTTAACCATTGACTTAACCACTAACTTAACCATTCACTTAACCATTGACTTAACCACTAGCTTAACCATTCACTTAACCATTGACTTAACCACTGGCTTAACCATTCACTTAACCATTGACTTAATAACCACTAGCTTAACTATTGACTTAACCACTAGCTTAACCATTGACTTAACCACTAACTTAACCATTCACTTAACCATTGACTTAACCACTAACTTAACCATTCACTTAACCATTCACTTAACCATTCACTTAACCATTGACTTAACCACTAGCTTAACCATTGACTTAACCACTACCTTAACCACTAGCTTAACCATTGACTTAACCACTAGCTTAACCATTGACTTAACCACTAGCTTAACCACTAGCTTAACCATTGACTTAACCACTAGCTTAACCATTGACTTAACCATTGACTTAACCACTAGCTTAACCATTGACTTAACCACTAGCTTAACCATTGACTTAACCACTAGCTTAACCATTGACTTAACCACTAGCTTAACCATTGACTTAACCACTAGCTTAACCATTGACTTAACCACTAGCTTAACCATTGACTTAACCACTAGCTTAACCATTGACTTAACCACTAGTTTAACCACTAGCTTAACCATTCACTTAACCATTGACTTAACCACTAGCTTAACCATGACTTAACTTAAGGGTGACAGCAAGGCAACAGACCGGTTGCAGGGTGACAGCAAGGCAGCAGACCGGTTGCAGGGTGACAGCAAGGCAGCAGACCGGTTGCAGGGTGACAGCAAGGCAGCAGACCGGTTGCAGGGTGACAGCAAGGCAGCAGACCGGTTGCAGGGTGACAGCAAGGCAGCAGATCGGTTGCAGGGTGACAGCAAGGCAGTAGACCGGTTGCAGGGTGACAGCAAGGCAGCAGACCGGTTGCAGGGTGACAGCACAGACCGGTTGCAGGGTGACAGCAAGGCAGTAGACCGGTTGCAGGGTGACAGCAAGGCAGCAGACCGGTTGCAGGGTGACAGCAAGGCAGCAGACCGGTTGCAGGGTGACAGCAAGGGAGCAGATCGGTTGCAGGGTGACAGCAAGGCAGCAGACCGGTTACAGGGGGACAGCACAGACCAGTTGCAGGGTGACAGCAAGGCAGCAGACCAGTTGCAGGGTGACAACACAGACCAGTTGCAGGGTGACAGCAAGGCAACAGACCAGGATTAATTGACCCCCTGTCAATTAGCAAGACCCCCTGTCAATTAGCAAGACCCCCTGTCCATTAGCTAGACCCCCTGTCAATTAGCTAGACCCCCTGTCAATTAGCTAGACCCCCTGTCAATTAGCTAGACCTCTTGTCAATTAGCAAGACCCCCTGTCAATTAGCTAGACCCCCTGTCCATTAGCTAGACCCCCTGTCAATTAGCTAGACCCCCTGTCCATGAACTAGACCCCCTGTCAATTAGCTAGACCCCCTGTCCATTAGCTAGACCCCTTGTCAATTAGCAAGACCCCCTGTCAATTAGCTAGACCCCCTGTCCATTAGCTAGACCCCCTGTCAATTAGCTAGACCCCCTGTCAATTAGCTAGACCCCCTGTCAATTAGCTAGACCCCCTGTCCATTAGCTAGACCCCCTGTCAATTAGCTAGACCCCCTGTCAATTAGCAAGACCCCCTGTCAATTAGCTAGACCCCCTGTCCATTAACTAGACCCCCTGTCAATTAGCTAGACCCCCTGTCCATTAACTAGACCCCCTGTCAATTAGCTAGACCCCCTGTCCATTAGCTAGACCCCCTGTCAATTACCTAGACCCCCTGTCCATTAGCTAGACCCCCTGTCAATTAGCTAGACCCCCTGTCCATTAGCTAGACCCCCTGTCCATTAGCTAGACCCCCTGTCCATTAGCTAGACCCCCTGTCCATTAGCTAGACCCCCTGTCCATTAGCTAGACCCCCTGTCAATTAGCTAGACCCCCTGTCCATTGACTAGACCCCCTGTCAATTAGCTAGACCCCCTGTCCATTGACTAGACCCCCTGTCAATTAGCTAGACCCCCTGTCCATTAGCTAGACCCCTTGTCAATTAGCAAGACCCCCTGTCAATTAGCAAGACCCCCTGTCAATTAGCTAGACCCCCTGTCCATTAGCTAGACCCCCTGTCAATTAGCTAGACCCCCTGTCCATTAACTAGACCCCCTGTCAATTAGCTAGACCCCCTGCCCTTTAGCTAGACCCCTTGTCAATTAGCAAGACCCCCTGTCAATTAGCTAGACCCCCTGTCCATTAGCTAGACCCCCTGTCAATTAGCTAGACCCCCTGTCAATTAGCAAGACCCCCTGTCAATTAGCTAGACCCCCTGTCCATTAGCTAGACCCCCTGTCAATTAGCTAGACCCCCTGTCAATTAGCTAGACCCCCTGTCAATTAGCAAGACCCCCTGTCCATTAGCTAGACCCCTTGTCAATTAGCAAGACCCCCTGTCCATTAACTAGACCCCCTGTCAATTAGCTAGACCCCCTGTCCATTAACTAGACCCCCTGTCAAATAGCTAGACCCCCTGTCCATTAACTAGACCCCCTGTCAATTAGCTAGACCCCCTGTCCATTTGCAAGAACCCCTGTCAATTAACTAGACCCCCTGTCAATTAGCTAGACCCCCTGTCCATTAGCTAGACCCCCTGTCAATTACCTAGACCCCCTGTCCATTAGCTAGACCCCCTGTCAATTAGCTAGACCCCCTGTCCATTGACTAGACCCCCTGTCAATTAGCTAGACCCCCTGTCCATTAGCTAGACCCCTTGTCAATTAGCAAGACCCCCTGTCAATTAGCTAGACCCCCTGTCCATTAGCTAGACCCCCTGTCCATTAGCTAGACCCCCTGTCCATTAGCTAGACCCCCTGTCCATTAGCTAGACCCCCTGTCCATTAGCTAGACCCCCTGTCAATTAGCTAGACCCCCTGTCCATTGACTAGACCCCCTGTCAATTAGCTAGACCCCCTGTCCATTGACTAGACCCCCTGTCAATTAGCTAGACCCCCTGTCCATTAGCTAGACCCCTTGTCAATTAGCAAGACCCCCTGTCAATTAGCAAGACCCCCTGTCAATTAGCTAGACCCCCTGTCCATTAGCTAGACCCCCTGTCAATTAGCTAGACCCCCTGTCCATTAACTAGACCCCCTGTCAATTAGCTAGAGCCCCTGTCCATTAGCTAGACCCCTTGTCAATTAGCAAGACCCCCTGTCAATTAGCTAGACCCCCTGTCCATTAGCTAGACCCCCTGTCAATTAGCTAGACCCCCTGTCAATTAGCAAGACCCCCTGTCAATTAGCTAGACCCCCTGTCCATTAGCTGGACCCCCTGTCAATTAGCTAGACCCCCTGTCAATTAGCAAGACCCCCTGTCAATTAGCTAGACCCCCTGTCCATTAGCTAGACCCCTTGTCAATTAGCAAGACCCCCTGTCAATTAGCTAGACCCCCTGTCAATTAGCTAGACCCCCTGTCCATTAACTAGACCCCCTGTCAATTAGCTAGACCCCCTGTCCATTAACTAGACCCCCTGTCAATTAGCTAGACCCCCTGTCCATTAGCTAGACCCCCTGTCAATTAGCTAGACCCCCTGTCCATTGACTAGACCCCCTGTCAATTAGCTAGACCCCCTGTCCATTAGCTAGACCCCTTGTCAATTAGCAAGACCCCCTGTCAATTAGCAAGACCCCTGTCCATTAGCTAGACCCCCTGTCCATTAGCTAGACCCCCTGTCAATTAGCAAGACCCCTGTCCATTAGCTAGACCCCCTGTCCATTAGCTAGACCCCCTGTCCATTAACTAGACCCCCTGTCAATTAGCAAGACCCCCTGTCAATTAGCAAGACCCCCTGTCAATTAACTAGACCCCCTGTCAATTAGCAAGACCCCCTGTCAATTAGCTAGACCCCCTGTCCATTAACTAGACCCCCTGTCAATTAGCTAGACCCCCTGTCCATTAGCTAGACCCCCTGTCAATTAGCTAGACCCCCTGTCCATTGACTAGACCCCCTGTCAATTAGCTAGACCCCCTGTCCATTAGCTAGACCCCTTGTCAATTAGCAAGACCCCCTGTCATTTAGCAAGACCCCCTGTCCATTAGCTAGACCCCCTGTCCATTAGCTAGACCCCCTGTCCATTAACTAGACCCCCTGTCAATTAGCAAGACCCCCTGTCAATTAGCAAGACCCCCTGTCAATTAACTAGACCCCCTGTCAATTAGCAAGACCCCCTGTCAATTAGCTAGACCAAGGAGTAAGTCAGATGACCGGTTGCAGGGTGACAGCAAGGCAGCAGACCAGTTGCAGGGTGACAGCACAGACCAGTTGCAGGGTGACAGCAAGGCAGCAGACCGGTTGCAGGGTGACAGCAAGGCAACAGACCGGTTGCAGGGTGACAGCAAGGCACCAGACCGGTTGCAGGGTGACAGCAAGGCAGCAGACCGGTTGCAGGGTGACAGCAAGGCAGCAGACCAGTTGCAGGGTGACAGCACAGACCGGTTGCAGGGTGACAGCAAGGCAGCAGACCGGTTGCAGGGTGACAGCAAGGCAGCAGACCGGTTGCAGGGTGACAGCAAGGCAGCAGACCGGTTGCAGGGTGACAGCAAGGCAGCAGTAGGTCGTCAGGTAGCCTAGCGGTTAGAGTGTTGGCCCAGTAACTAAAACGTCACTGATTCAAATACCCAAGTTGACAAGGTGAAAAATCAGTCGATGTGCACTTGATCAAGGCACTTAACACTTATTTGCTACAAGGGGACTGTACTTTTATGACTGGCCGTGTAAAACAACACATCCGGTGTATGAATACACCGATCCGGTGTCTGTAACAATAAAATATGTATTATTATTAAACCATATCGCTCCTCCTAACCAGTGCACAATGCAGGTAGAGCCCTTCCCTGTAATCCCAAGCACTCAGTGACACAATTAACTAGACCCCCTGTCAATTAGCTAGACCCCCTGTCAATTAGCTAGACCCCCTGTCCATTAGCAAGACCCCCTGTCAATTAGCTAGACCCACTGTCCATTAGCTAGACCCCCTGTCCATTAGCAAGACCCCCTGTCAATTAGCTAGACCCCCTGTCAATTAGCTAGACCCACTGTCAATTAGCTAGACCCCCTGTCCATTAGCAAGACCCCCTGTCCATTAACTAGACCCCCTGTCCATTAGCCTGACCTCCTGTTCATTGACTAGACCCCCTGTCAAATAGCTAGACCCGCTGTCCATTAGCTAGACCCCCTGTTCATTGACTAGACCCCCTGTCAATTAGCTAGACCCCCTGTCCATTAGCAAGACCCCCTGTCCATTAACTAGACCCCCTGTCCATTAGCCTGACCTCCTGTTCATTGACTAGACCCCCTGTCAAATAGCTAGACCCCCTGTCCATTAGCTAGACCCCCAGTCCTTTAGCTCGACCCCCTGTCAATTAGCCTGACCTCCTATCAATTATCTAGACCCACTGTCCAATAGCTAGACCCCCTGTCAATTAGCAAGACCCCCTGTCAATTAGCAAGACCCCCTGTTATTTAGCTAGACCCACTGTCCATTAGCTAGACCCCCTGTCCATTAACTAGACCCCCTGTCCATTAGCTAGACCCCCTGTCCATTAGCTAGACCCCTTGTCAATTAGCAAGACCCCCTGTCCATTAACTAGACCCCCTGTCCATTAACTAGACCCCCTGTCCATTAACTAGACCCCCTGTCAATTAGCTAGACCCCCTGTCCATTAACTAGACCCCCTGTCAATTAGCTAGACCCCCTGTCCATTAGCAAGACCCCCTGTCAATTAACTAGACCCCCTGTCAATTAGCTAGACCCCCTGTCCATTAGCTAGACCCCCTGTCAATTACATAGACCCCCTGTCCATTAGCTAGACCCCCTGTCAATTAGCTAGACCCCCTGTCCATTGACTAGACCCCCTGTCAATTAGCTAGACCCCCTGTCCATTAGCTAGACCCCTTGTCAATTAGCAAGACCCCCTGTCAATTAGCTAGACCCCCTGTCAATTAGCTAGACCCCCTGTCAATTAGCTAGACCCCCTGTCCATTAGCTAGACCCCCTGTCCATTAGCTAGACCCCCTGTCCATTAGCTAGACCCCCTGTCAATTAGCTAGACCCCCTGTCAATTAGCTAGACCCCCTGTCCATTGACTAGACCCCCTGTCAATTAGCTAGACCCCCTGTCCATTGACTAGACCCCCTGTCAATTAGCTAGACCCCCTGTCCATTAGCTAGACCCCTTGTCAATTAGCAAGACCCCCTGTCAATTAGCAAGACCCCCTGTCAATTAGCTAGACCCCCTGTCAATTAGCTAGACCCCCTGTCAATTAGCTAGACCCCCTGTCCATTAACTAGACCCCCTGTCAATTAGCTAGAGCCCCTGTCCATTAGCTAGACCCCTTGTCAATTAGCAAGACCCCCTGTCAATTAGCTAGACCCCCTGTCCATTAGCTAGACCCCCTGTCAATTAGCTAGACCCCCTGTCAATTAGCAAGACCCCCTGTCAATTAGCTAGACCCCCTGTCCATTAGCTAGACCCCCTGTCAATTAGCTAGACCCCCTGTCAATTAGCAAGACCCCCTGTCAATTAGCTAGACCCCCTGTCCATTAGCTAGACCCCTTGTCAATTAGCAAGACCCCCTGTCCATTAACTAGACCCCCTGTCAATTAGCTAGACCCCCTGTCCATTAGCTAGACCCCTTGTCAATTAGCTAGACCCCCTGGTCCATTAGCTAGACCCCTTGTCAATTAGCTAGACCCCCTGTCAATTAGCTAGACCCCTTGTCAATTAGCAAGACCCCCTGTCAATTAGCTAGACCCCCTGTCAATTAGCTAGACCCCCTGTCAATTAGCTAGACCCCCTGTCAATTAGCAAGACCCCCTGTCAATTAGCTAGACCCCCTGTCCATTAGCTAGACCCCCTGTCAATTAGCTAGACCCCCTGTCAATTAGCAAGACCCCCTGTCAATTAGCTAGACCCCCTGTCCATTAGCTAGACCCCTTGTCAATTAGCAAGACCCCCTGTCCATTAACTAGACCCCCTGTCAATTAGCTAGACCCCCTGTCCATTAACTAGACCCCCAGTCAATTAGCTAGACCCCCTGTCCATTAACTAGACCCCCTGTTAATTAGCTAGACCCCCTGTCCATTAGCTAGACCCCCTGTCAATTAGCTAGACCCCCTGTCCATTGACTAGACCCCCTGTCAATTAGCTAGACCCCCTGTCCATTAGCTAGACCCCTTGTCAATTAGCAAGACCCCCTGTCAATTAGCAAGACCCCCTGTCCATTAGCTAGACCCCCTGTCCATTAGCTAGACCCCCTGTCCATTAACTAGACCCCCTGTCAATTAGCAAGACCCCCTGTCAATTAGCAAGACCCCCTGTCAATTAGCAAGACCCCCTGTCAATTAGCAAGACCCCCTGTCCATTAGCTAGACCCCCTGTCCATTAGCTAGACCCCCTGTCCATTAACTAGACCCCCTGTCAATTAGCAAGACCCCCTGTCAATTAGCAAGACCCCCTGTCAATTAACTAGACCCCCTGTCAATTAGCAAGACCCCCTGTCAATTAGCTAGACCAAGGAGTAAGTCAGATGACCGGTTGCAGGGTGACAGCAAGGCAGCAGACCAGTTGCAGGGTGACAGCACAGACCAGTTGCAGGGTGACAGCAAGGCAGCAGACCAGTTGCAGGGTGACAGCACAGACCAGTTGCAGGGTGACAGCAAGGCAACAGACCAGTTGCAGGGTGACAGCACAGACCGGTTGCAGGGTGACAGCAAGGCAGCAGACCGGTTGCAGGGTGACAGCAAGGCAACAGACCGGTTGCAGGGTGACAGCAAGGCACCAGACCGGTTGCAGGGTGACAGCAAGGCAGCAGACCGGTTGCAGGGTGACAGCAAGGCAGCAGACCAGTTGCAGGGTGACAGCACAGACCGGTTGCAGGGTGACAGCAAGGCAGCAGACCGGTTGCAGGGTGACAGCAAGGCAGCAGATCGGTTGCAGGGTGACAGCAAGGCAGTAGACCGGTTGCAGGGTGACAGCAAGGCAGCAGACCGGTTGCAGGGTGACAGCACAGACCGGTTGCAGGGTGACAGCAAGGCAGTAGACCGGTTGCAGGGTGACAGCAAGGCAGCAGACCGGTTGCAGGGTGACAGCAAGGCAGCAGACCGGTTGCAGGGTGACAGCAAGGGAGCAGATCGGTTGCAGGGTGACAGCAAGGCAGCAGACCGGTTACAGGGGGACAGCACAGACCAGTTGCAGGGTGACAGCAAGGCAGCAGACCAGTTGCAGGGTGACAACACAGACCAGTTGCAGGGTGACAGCAAGGCAACAGACCAGGATTAATTGACCCCCTGTCAATTAGCAAGACCCCCTGTCAATTAGCAAGACCCCCTGTCCATTAGCTAGACCCCTTGTCAATTAGCAAGACCCCCTGTCAATTAGCTAGACCCCCTGTCAATTAGCTAGACCCCCTGTCAATTAGCTAGACCCCCTGTCCATTAGCTAGACCCCCTGTCCATTAGCTAGACCCCCTGTCCATTAGCTAGACCCCCTGTCCATTAGCTAGACCCCCTGTCAATTAGCTAGACCCCCTGTCAATTAGCTAGACCCCCTGTCCATTGACTAGACCCCCTGTCAATTAGCTAGACCCCCTGTCCATTGACTAGACCCCCTGTCAATTAGCTAGACCCCCTGTCCATTAGCTAGACCCCTTGTCAATTAGCAAGACCCCCTGTCAATTAGCAAGACCCCCTGTCAATTAGCTAGACCCCCTGTCCATTAGCTAGACCCCCTGTCAATTAGCTAGACCCCCTGTCCATTAACTAGACCCCCTGTCAATTAGCTAGAGCCCCTGTCCATTAGCTAGACCCCTTGTCAATTAGCAAGACCCCCTGTCAATTAGCTAGACCCCCTGTCCATTAGCTAGACCCCCTGTCAATTAGCTAGACCCCCTGTCAATTAGCAAGACCCCCTGTCAATTAGCTAGACCCCCTGTCCATTAGCTAGACCCCCTGTCAATTAGCTAGACCCCCTGTCAATTAGCAAGACCCCCTGTCAATTAGCTAGACCCCCTGTCCATTAGCTAGACCCCTTGTCAATTAGCAAGACCCCCTGTCCATTAACTAGACCCCCTGTCAATTAGCTAGACCCCCTGTCCATTAGCTAGACCCCTTGTCAATTAGCTAGACCCCCTGTCCATTAGCTAGACCCCTTGTCAATTAGCTAGACCCCCTGTCAATTAGCTAGACCCCTTGTCAATTAGCAAGACCCCCTGTCAATTAGCTAGACCCCCTGTCAATTAGCTAGACCCCCTGTCAATTAGCTAGACCCCCTGTCAATTAGCAAGACCCCCTGTCAATTAGCTAGACCCCCTGTCCATTAGCTAGACCCCCTGTCAATTAGCTAGACCCCCTGTCAATTAGCAAGACCCCCTGTCAATTAGCTAGACCCCCTGTCCATTAGCTAGACCCCTTGTCAATTAGCAAGACCCCCTGTCCATTAACTAGACCCCCTGTCAATTAGCTAGACCCCCTGTCCATTAACTAGACCCCCAGTCAATTAGCTAGACCCCCTGTCCATTAACTAGACCCCCTGTTAATTAGCTAGACCCCCTGTCCATTAGCTAGACCCCCTGTCAATTAGCTAGACCCCCTGTCCATTGACTAGACCCCCTGTCAATTAGCTAGACCCCCTGTCCATTAGCTAGACCCCTTGTCAATTAGCAAGACCCCCTGTCAATTAGCAAGACCCCCTG
Organism: Salvelinus fontinalis; assembly: GCF_029448725.1. Taxonomy (NCBI): domain Eukaryota; kingdom Metazoa; phylum Chordata; class Actinopteri; order Salmoniformes; family Salmonidae; genus Salvelinus; species Salvelinus fontinalis. Next base: position 33,644,548 of record NC_074686.1, on the reverse strand, counting down.
TCCATTAGCTAGACCCCCTGTCCATTAGCTAGACCCCCTGTCCATTAACTAGACCCCCTGTCAATTAGCAAGACCCCCTGTCAATTAGCAAGACCCCCTGTCAATTAGCAAGACCCCCTGTCAATTAGCAAGACCCCCTGTCCATTAGCTAGACCCCCTGTCCATTAGCTAGACCCCCTGTCCATTAACTAGACCCCCTGTCAATTAGCAAGACCCCCTGTCAATTAGCAAGACCCCCTGTCAATTAACTAGACCCCCTGTCAATTAGCAAGACCCCCTGTCAATTAGCTAGACCAAGGAGTAAGTCAGATGACCGGTTGCAGGGTGACAGCAAGGCAGCAGACCAGTTGCAGGGTGACAGCACAGACCAGTTGCAGGGTGACAGCAAGGCAGCAGACCAGTTGCAGGGTGACAGCACAGACCAGTTGCAGGGTGACAGCAAGGCAACAGACCAGTTGCAGGGTGACAGCACAGACCGGTTGCAGGGTGACAGCAAGGCACCAGACCGGTTGCAGGGTGACAGCAAGGCAGCAGACCGGTTGCAGGGTGACAGCAAGGCAGCAGACCAGTTGCAGGGTGACAGCACAGACCGGTTGCAGGGTGACAGCAAGGCAGCAGACCGGTTGCAGGGTGACAGCAAGGCAGCAGATCGGTTGCAGGGTGACAGCAAGGCAGTAGACCGGTTGCAGGGTGACAGCAAGGCAGCAGACCGGTTGCAGGGTGACAGCACAGACCGGTTGCAGGGTGACAGCAAGGCAGTAGACCGGTTGCAGGGTGACAGCAAGGCAGCAGACCGGTTGCAGGGTGACAGCAAGGCAGCAGACCGGTTGCAGGGTGACAGCAAGGGAGCAGATCGGTTGCAGGGTGACAGCAAGGCAGCAGACCGGTTACAGGGGGACAGCACAGACCAGTTGCAGGGTGACAGCAAGGCAGCAGACCAGTTGCAGGGTGACAACACAGACCAGTTGCAGGGTGACAGCAAGGCAACAGACCAGGATTAATTGACCCCCTGTCAATTAGCAAGACCCCCTGTCAATTAGCAAGACCCCCTGTCCATTAGCTAGACCCCTTGTCAATTAGCAAGACCCCCTGTCAATTAGCTAGACCCCCTGTCAATTAGCTAGACCCCCTGTCAATTAGCTAGACCCCCTGTCCATTAGCTAGACCCCCTGTCCATTAGCTAGACCCCCTGTCCATTAGCTAGACCCCCTGTCCATTAGCTAGACCCCCTGTCAATTAGCTAGACCCCCTGTCAATTAGCTAGACCCCCTGTCCATTGACTAGACCCCCTGTCAATTAGCTAGACCCCCTGTCCATTGACTAGACCCCCTGTCAATTAGCTAGACCCCCTGTCCATTAGCTAGACCCCTTGTCAATTAGCAAGACCCCCTGTCAATTAGCAAGACCCCCTGTCAATTAGCTAGACCCCCTGTCCATTAGCTAGACCCCCTGTCAATTAGCTAGACCCCCTGTCCATTAACTAGACCCCCTGTCAATTAGCTAGAGCCCCTGTCCATTAGCTAGACCCCTTGTCAATTAGCAAGACCCCCTGTCAATTAGCTAGACCCCCTGTCCATTAGCTAGACCCCCTGTCAATTAGCTAGACCCCCTGTCAATTAGCAAGACCCCCTGTCAATTAGCTAGACCCCCTGTCCATTAGCTAGACCCCCTGTCAATTAGCTAGACCCCCTGTCAATTAGCAAGACCCCCTGTCAATTAGCTAGACCCCCTGTCCATTAGCTAGACCCCTTGTCAATTAGCAAGACCCCCTGTCCATTAACTAGACCCCCTGTCAATTAGCTAGACCCCCTGTCCATTAGCTAGACCCCTTGTCAATTAGCTAGACCCCCTGTCCATTAGCTAGACCCCTTGTCAATTAGCTAGACCCCCTGTCAATTAGCTAGACCCCTTGTCAATTAGCAAGACCCCCTGTCAATTAGCTAGACCCCCTGTCAATTAGCTAGACCCCCTGTCAATTAGCTAGACCCCCTGTCAATTAGCAAGACCCCCTGTCAATTAGCTAGACCCCCTGTCCATTAGCTAGACCCCCTGTCAATTAGCTAGACCCCCTGTCAATTAGCAAGACCCCCTGTCAATTAGCTAGACCCCCTGTCCATTAGCTAGACCCCTTGTCAATTAGCAAGACCCCCTGTCCATTAACTAGACCCCCTGTCAATTAGCTAGACCCCCTGTCCATTAACTAGACCCCCAGTCAATTAGCTAGACCCCCTGTCCATTAACTAGACCCCCTGTTAATTAGCTAGACCCCCTGTCCATTAGCTAGACCCCCTGTCAATTAGCTAGACCCCCTGTCCATTGACTAGACCCCCTGTCAATTAGCTAGACCCCCTGTCCATTAGCTAGACCCCTTGTCAATTAGCAAGACCCCCTGTCAATTAGCAAGACCCCCTGTCCATTAGCTAGACCCCCTGTCCATTAGCTAGACCCCCTGTCCATTAACTAGACCCCCTGTCAATTAGCAAGACCCCCTGTCAATTAGCAAGACCCCCTGTCAATTAGCAAGACCCCCTGTCAATTAGCAAGACCCCCTGTCCATTAGCTAGACCCCCTGTCCATTAACTAGACCCCCTGTCAATTAGCAAGACCCCCTGTCAATTAGCAAGACCCCCTGTCAATTAACTAGACCCCCTGTCAATTAGCAAGACCCCCTGTCAATTAGCTAGACCAAGGAGTAAGTCAGATGACCGGTTGCAGGGTGACAGCAAGGCAGCAGACCAGTTGCAGGGTGACAGCACAGACCAGTTGCAGGGTGACAGCAAGGCAGCAGACCAGTTGCAGGGTGACAGCACAGACCAGTTGCAGGGTGACAGCAAGGCAACAGACCAGTTGCAGGGTGACAGCACAGACCGGTTGCAGGGTGACAGCAAGGCAGCAGACCGGTTGCAGGGTGACAGCAAGGCAACAGACCGGTTGCAGGGTGACAGCAAGGCACCAGACCGGTTGCAGGGTGACAGCAAGGCAGCAGACCGGTTGCAGGGTGACAGCAAGGCAGCAGACCAGTTGCAGGGTGACAGCACAGACCGGTTGCAGGGTGACAGCAAGGCAGCAGACCGGTTGCAGGGTGACAGCAAGGCAGCAGACCGGTTGCAGGGTGACAGCAAGGCAGCAGTAGGTCGTCAGGTAGCCTAGCGGTTAGAGTGTTGGCCCAGTAACTAAAACGTCACTGATTCAAATACCCAAGTTGACAAGGTGAAAAATCAGTCGATGTGCACTTGATCAAGGCACTTAACACTTATTTGCTACAGGGGCACTGTACTTTTATGACTGGCCGTGTAAAACAACACATCCGGTGTATGAATACACCGATCCGGTGTATGTAACAATAAAATATGTATTATTATTAAACCATATCGCTCCTCCTAACCAGTGCACAATGCAGGTAGAGCCCTTCCCTGTAATCCCAAGCACTCAGTGATCCAATTAACTAGACCCCCTGTCAATTAGCTAGACCCCCTGTCAATTAGCTAGACCCCCTGTCCATTAGCAAGACCCCCTGTCAATTAGCTAGACCCACTGTCAATTAGCTAGACCCCCTGTCCATTAGCAAGACCCCCTGTCCATTAGCTAGACCCCCTGTCAATTAGCTAGACCCACTGTCAATTAGCTAGACCCCCTGTCCATTAGCAAGACCCCCTGTCCATTAACTAGACCCCCTGTCCATTAGCCTGACCTCCTGTTCATTGACTAGACCCCCTGTCAAATAGCTAGACCCGCTGTCCATTAGCTAGACCCCCTGTTCATTGACTAGACCCCCTGTCAATTAGCTAGACCCCCTGTCCATTAGCAAGACCCCCTGTCCATTAACTAGACCCCCTGTCCATTAGCCTGACCTCCTGTTCATTGACTAGACACCCTGTCAAATAGCTAGACCCCCTGTCCATTAGCTAGACCCCCAGTCCTTTACCTCGACCCCCTGTCAATTAGCCTGACCTCCTATCAATTATCTAGACCCACTGTCCATTAGCTAGACCCCCTGTCAATTAGCAAGACCCCCTGTCAATTAGCAAGACCCCCTGTAAATTAGCTAGACCCACTGTCCATTAGCTAGACCCCCTGTCCATTAACTAGACCCCCTGTCCATTAGCTAGACCCCCTGTCCGTTAACAAGACCTCCTGTCAATTAGCAAGACCCCCTGTCAATTAGCTAGACCCCCTGTTAATTAGCTAGACCCACTGTCCATTAGCTAGACCCCCTGTCCATTAACTAGACCCCCTGTCCATTAGCTAGACCCCCTGTCCGTTAACAAGACCTCCTGTCAATTAGCAAGACCCCTTGTCCATTAGCTAGACCCCCTGTCCATTAGCTAGACCCCCTGTCAATTAGCTAGACCCCCTGTCAATTAACTAGACCCCCTGTCAATTAGCTAGACCCCCTGTCAATTAACTAGACCCCCTGTCAATTAGCTAGACCCCCTTTTAATTAGCTAGACCCCCTGTCAATTAACTACACCCCCTGTCAATTAGCTAGACCCCCTGTCAATTAACTACACCCCCTGTCCATTAGCTAGACCCCCTGTCCATTAGCCTGACCTCCTGTCCATTAGCTAGACCCCCTGTCCATTAGCTAGACCCCTGTCAAATAACTAGATCCCTGTCCATTAGCTAGACCTACTGTCAATTAGCTAGACCCCCTGCCCATTAGCTAGACCCCCTGTCCATTAGCTAGACCCCCTGTCCATTAGCTAGACCCCCTGTCAATTAGCTAGACCCCCTGTCAATTAGCTAGACCCGCTGTCCATTAGCTAGACCCCCTGTCAATTAGCCTGACCTCCTATCAATTAGCCTGACCTCCTATCAATTAGCTAGACCCCCTGTCCATTAGCTAGACCCCCTGTCAATTAGCCTGACCTCCTATCAATTAGCTAGACCCCCTGTCCATTAGCTAGACCCCTTGTCAATCAGCAAGACCCCCTGTCAATTAGCTAGACCCCCTGTCCATTAGCTAGACCCCCTGTTCATTGACTAGACCGCCTGTCCATTAGCAAGACCCCCTGTCAATTAGCAAGACCCCCTGTCAATTAGCTAGACCCCCTGTCCATTAGCTAGACCCCCTGTTCATTGACTAGACCCCCTGTCAATTAGCAAGACCCCCTGTCCATTAGCTAGACCCCCTGTCAATTAGCTAGACCCCCTGTCCATTAGCTAGACCCCCTGTTCATTGACTAGACCCCCTGTCAATTAGCTAGACCCCCTGTCCATTAGCTAGACCCCCTGTTCATTGACTAGACCCCCTGTCAATTAGCTAGACCCCCTGTCAATTAGCAAGACCCCCTGTCAATTAACTAGACCCCCTGTCAATTAGCTAGACCACCTTTCAATTTGCAAGGCCCCCTGTCAATTAGCAAGACCCCCTGTCAATTAGCTAGACCCCCTGTCCATTAGCTAGACCCCCTGTCAATTAGCAAGGCCCCCTGTCAATTAGCAAGACCCCCTGTCAATTAGCAAGACCCCCTGTCCATTAGCTAGACCCCCAGTCCTTTAGCTCGACCCCCTGTCAATTAGCCTGACCTCCTATCAATTAGCTAGACCCTCTGTCCATTAGCTAGTCCCACTGTCCATTAGCTAGACCGCCTGTCCATTAGCAAGACCCCCTGTCAATTAGCAAGACCCCCTGTCAATTAGCTAGACCCACTGTCCATTAGCTAGACCCCCTGTCCATTAGCTAGACCCCCTGTCAATTAGCAAGGCCCCCTGTCAATTAGCAAGACCCCCTGTCCATTAGCTAGACCCCCAGTCCTTTAGCTCGACCCCCTGTCAATCAGCCTGACCTCCTATCAATTAGCTAGACCCCCTGTCCATTAGCTAGTCCCCCTGTCAATTAGCAAGACCCCTGTCAATTAGCAAGACCCCCTGTCAATTAGCTAGACCCCCTGTCCATTAACTAGACCCCCTGTCAATTAGCAAGACCCCCTGTCAATTAGCTAGACCCCCTGTCAATTAGCTAGACCCCCTGTCAATTAGCAAGACCCCCTGTCAATTAGCTAGACCCCCTGTCAATTAGCAAGACCCCCTGTCAATTAGCAAGGCCCCCTGTCAATTAGCTAGACCCCCTGTCAATTAGCATGACCCCCTGTCAATTAGCATGACCCCCTGTCAATAAGCTAGACCCCCTGTCAATTAGCTAAACCCCCTGTCCATTAACTAGACCCCCTGTCAATTAGCAAGACCCCCTGTCAATTAGCAAGACCCCCTGTCAATTAGCTAGACACCCTGTCAATTAGCAAGACCCCCTGTCAATTAGCTAGACCCCCTGTCCATTAACTAGACACCCTGTCAATTAGCTAGACCCCCTGTCCATTAACTAGACACCCAGTCAATTAGCAAGACCCCCTGTCCATTAACTAGACAACCTGTCAATTAGCAAGACCCCCTGTCCATTAACTAGACACCCTGTCAATTAGCTAGACCCCCTGTCCATTAACTAGACACCCTGTCAATTAGCAAGACCCTCTGTCCATTAACTAGACCCCGGGTCAATTAAATTAGCTAGACCACCTGTCCATTAACTAGACACCCTGTCCATTAGCTAGACCCCCTGTCAATTAACTAGACCCCCGGTCAATTAGCAAGACCCTCTGTCCATTAACTAGACCCCGGGTCAATTAAATTAGCTAGACTCCCTGTCCATTAGCTAGACCCCGGGTCAATTAAATTAGCTAGACCCCCTGTCCATTAGCTAGACCCCCTGTCCATTAGCTAGACCCCTTGTCAATTAGCTATACCCCTGTCCATTAACTAGACCCCCGGTCCATTAGCTAGACCCCCTGTACATTAACTAGTCCCCCTGACCATTAGCTACACCCCCTGTCCAATAGTGACTGAGTCAGTGAGCATGCTACCTGGTGGTCTAGTAGGTGTAATGTTGGATTGGCACTCCAGGTTAATACGTTTACTTCCTGTGTCTCCAATTAGTCGGGGGTGCTGAAGCGTTGGCTGGACGCAGGGCTCTAGGGCTCAGGGCGGGAGGGAGGGGAGGGGTTTTGAGCCGTCTGATGCCCATGAAACGTTGGTGATGTGATATCATGTGGCGGGAAGGGGACGTGGTACAGGCTCTGTCTTTTCCCCTGTTGCCTGGCCAGTTAGCATTCTAACTGTACCGGCGAGCGTAGAGTTACAGTTTCTTATGAAGAGACTACAGAACAAGTGCTCTGTTTGAGACTAGCGATCACTCAGGCAGTTCTGTGACGAACACAAAGTCACAGGCACATTTGAGACAGACGCCCTTTGTGACAAAACACCAGGGAGATTTCTTTTGACCTCCCTCTGTTCTCCATTCTTCGTTCCCCAGTGTGTCCATGTCCATACTCTGTGTGAGACACGTGAGGTAGGGGGGACGGGAGGGAGAGGGGAGTGGCTGAGGGCCTGTTGTGTTTGTGGTGACTTAGTGGCTCTCCGCTAGCTGTCTAGAGATTTGGCTCTGTATCACAGTGTGTGACAGCCAGCCAGCCCTCTCTCTCTCTCTCCCTCTCTCCCTCTCTCTCCTTCTCTCTCCCCTTTCTTCCGTCTCCCTTTCTCTCTCCCCTTTTCCTCTCTCTCTCCCCTCTTCCTTAATCCCTCTCCCTTCTTCCTCTCTCTCTTTCGCTCTCTCCTATCTTCCTCTCTCCCCCCCTCTTCCCTCTCCCTATCTCTCTCCCTTCTCCCTCTCTCTGTCTGGTGGCATGTTGTGTGTCAGCGCTGCCTCTTCAGATGACAGCTAATAAAGCACCAGCCTAACTTGGTCAGCACATTTTCCCTGACAGAGCACACTCCTGGGAACCTGAACCCCCCACACCGGGGGATGCTTGCTGCCAGGAGGATAATAGAGGAGGTGGAACATGGGACACATGCACCTGCTCAGCAGCCACACATACACACACACAAAGTTTTACTCATAAATAAAGTCACACACACAAGTCCACACATACTCATTCACACACATACACACACAAACACTTGGCAGTTGGCACACAAACAGACACACACACCTTACCTGGAAGCCACCACTCACTGTCATCTGGTATCATATCTTGGGGCTGTGTTCTGCTTAGTAAAGAAGGCTGTAACAGTAGCACGTATCTCCAGCAGGCTGTACCTTAGGAAGTGTACACTACTTGTGACCCTCTATTGTCCTACTACAATACATGTGATTGTGTGTGTGTGGGGGGGGGGGTACATCCTGTAATTTGCCCTGTGACTTCTAAGAATCATACTCAGTAGGACCCACAGAGGAGCATTTATAACCAAGACACTCAAGGCCCTTTCAACTGCAGCTTTACCCATATGACGGCAACGTTCTTGTTCACACTGTACATGTCTGTTGGGACTAGCACTTTATATGCTAGGTATGGAGCTAGGTGAAACAGAACAATGCCCACTCAAATGCAGCTTACCCACATGACTAGGGCTGTTGCCGTGACTGTATTACCGAGTCATGAAGAAAGTCAAATCCACCTGACCGTTTAGTCATGGTAATTAGGCTTCTCTAAGCTCTGATGCTGCTGATGTACATTAGTAGCCTACCAAACGTCCTAACTGCCTGGTACTCAACACTCTATTATCCCTCTAATCACTCTGTCATCAATGCAAATGTAATGGAAAATCTAATCAAACACTTCACGAGAGCCCATGAGCTCATGTTGCGCAACATTTGTGATGGCCTCTACTAAAAAGAAGAGGGTTCCCTTCAGCTTTCTATAGACTAGGAATACTATATTTATTTTTCTACTTCCCTAATATTAAGCACATTGCTATCTTTACAACAGGAGTATAAACCTACCTGGCTATATGGGAAAAGTGACCTCCATTCGCTATTTAAGTGTACAGATGAACTGTATTTTTTTCCCCTGCCCCTGTTTCGAGACAGGTGCATGAAAGTGGTCCATTCTAAATCAAAACAGATTTCACACATATATTATTTAGTATATGTAAAGAGAAAATTAAATAATGAATAATCTGATGGGTGACAATATTAGCCTATCACTTGTGAATTATATATTATCACTTGTGAATGATGCCCAGAATAAGGCAAGAAACAAACCCTTGTTTTGGCAACTTTTTTTTTATCATCATCACACACCTCATGTAGCCTATCCCATAGGATAGCCTATCCCATGTGTTTTGATAAGGTTTGAATCACAACTAAAGTGGCCAAATAACTTCTTAAAATGAAGCACATGAATCCATTTTACAAGGGGTGGAGAGCCTAACTGGCATACATAAGCAGCGTGTGAGTTTCATGTTTGGGGAAGATAACTTTCACCGTAAAAATGCACCTTTATTATAAAAGCATTACACGCATAATCGATTTTGCGGTCACTTTTGATAAAGTGTTTCCCGCTAATGGAATATTGGTGCTTATAGCCTACTGCAGCATTTCTTAAAGTATGGGTCGCGACCCACTTTGGGTCGCGGACCTGTTAATGGTGGGTCGCGAAGTAAATGTATAATTATTTCATTAATGACTGGAATTGATTTGGCCAAGTGCAACTGCGCTCTCGGTTCAGTGCTCTCTCTGCTTATCAGCAGTCTCTGCTCAGTTTGGCAGCAGCGCGAGTGGGAGAGGTAGAGGGAGCTGCCCATGTGCTTCACTGTTTACCGGGTCTTTTTTCTGCAGTTTTCTTGAAGATCACTCCGCGACCCAAACGCTGCAGCGCTGTCGTTCAAGCCACTGACTTGTTATTCCCACTCGCCATCACTCACCGCTGTCATGAAATGGACTCATGCTAGCCACAAGTTCTGACTGAGCTCAATCATAATGAAACGCAAGTACAGTGATTACTTTTTGTCTCATTCATACAAACTTTGAGAAATAACGAGGAGCGCCCACAATTTGTTTTTTGTGGGGAAGTGCTTAGTAATGAGTCTCTCAAAACAAACAAATTAATAAAACGACACGTCCTGACCAAACATCCAGGCACAATATGACGGTAAACACAGGTACTTCTTTCAGAGCAGGCAAGAATGCTTCAGGAAACAGTGCTTCAACAGTGGAAAAGTAAGTCAACTAGCAAGGCATTGTTGTCATTTTATAACAAGTGATGGTAAGCAGAAATAAGGCAGTACTATCTCTCATAGTAGATGTGAGTGTCTCTTTCAAACAATCCCCTGATAGCTAACGTTAGCCAAAGCAAGCTAACTAGCTACTGATAGTGCAACCCTAAGAAACTGTTCAGAGAAGATGAAACATTATCAGGCCGACTGTACATTTTACTGTAGAAATGGTTGTTGAAAACAAGTCGAGGTTGGAACTGTTGCTGTTACAAGTAATACGTTTTATTCTGAACTGGAATAAACTGATTGAGGCTTTTTGAGGCAAACACTCACACATTTCTGGGTTGCTCATCTACAGCAGGAAGAGGTCTCCTGCCTGACTGAGAAAGCAGTAGATGTTCTGATCCAGTTTGGCACCACATACCTGTGCAAGTCAGGGTTCTGTACAGAAACAGTGTCAATGCTGAGCATGACCTCAGGGTTGTACTGTCTAAAGCAGAGCCCAGAATAGACCTGCTCGTTGAAAACTTCAACCAGCCACACACCTCTCATTAGGACTGTGTGTATGTTTGTGTTTTCTGCTCTACATCTGTGTGATGTGATCATTCAGTTCAGAATGAAATTATTTATTGTATTTTAACAGCAACAGTTCCAACCTAGGCAGGTATGTAAGAGCATTTTTAATGGGGAAAAATAAACATAAATATATTTATGGGTATTTCCTTGTTATTTGTTTTTGTCTATATTGCATTTTTTTTAGGCATAAGGGCAATGAAATGTACCGATATTTACGTATACTTGCATATTTTCCTGAGCTTGGGTCCCAGGAAAACACAGAATTTCTCATTTGGGTCCCAGGCTGAAAAAGTTTAAGAACCCCTGTCCTACTGCAGTGTGTGCATTGCTGCTCTTATAATGTAAAGAAATAGCCTAATAGTTTATCAACATTTTAAGCTAAATGTTCGGATCAGTTGTGTCAGCCACATTGCACAAAACAATTTTTTTGATGCTAGTGGTTGTATTCATTTGGGATCTATCGCATCCCACAACTGTCCCAGACTATGTTTGGAATACTTATGTCTCGCACAGAATAGAATAGGTCGACTTTTGTACGATCGGGGATAGTAGAATGACATAGGCTAGTGCTACTCATCTTGTTGGCTGACGAAAAGTAAATGTGGACAGTTCTTCCAATATCTTCAATATGCACCTCGGAATTGGATAAGGACACGAGCGCAGTTGTGTCCCAGATGTGTCTGTCTTCACTTGTAGCCTGTGAGAAAAATGCAATCGTGATGGAGAGCCATGTGAGTGAGAGGTGCTTCAGAGCGTGCAGCACTCAGCACTTCTCCCTGAGCGCGCATTCTAGGCATTATCAAGTGCTTGTGAAATTGTGAATGAGAGACTGATAAAGTGTGTACAGCCTGCGCAAAAAAATTAAAAAAGCAGAGCTCATGCCTTTCAAGCAACTTTTTTCAAGTCATCATTAGAGCCGCATCATGCAGCCTTAGAATGTATTCAAAATCTAAACATATGGCCCAACGTTTGTAGAACAACTAAAGATACATTAATAACTCTAAATTAATCATATAGGAATACCCATTTCTTTGATAACTGCTCAACACAGAACAGCAGCATGTAATATAAAATAATGCCACGGAATTCCTAACCAAATCTTGTCTGTTAAATGAACTAGTGTAGCCCACAGCCATAAATAAATTATGGATGTATTGGGAAGGTGTAGGTTATATTACATGGATTTATTAGACTTTTGAAAATGTAGATGTTCCAAAGGTCTGCATCAGTGCCAATAGTGTTCAAAGCTGTCCTCAAGGCAAAGGGTGGCTACTTTGAAGAATCTCAAGTATAAAATATCTTTTGATTTGTTTAACACTTTTTTGTTATTTCATAGTTTTGATGTCTTCACTATTATTCTACAATGTAGAAAATAGTAAAAAAAAATAAGAAAAACCCTTGAATGAGTAGGTGTGTCCAACCTGTTGACTGGTACTGCACATGTTTGTGAAAGTCTCATCTTTCCATAGAGGGGTCATAATAGTTTGTAGGCCACAGACGCTACATTTTTGGGGATGTCTCATGATCTGAACAAACACCCCTCTAGCTCTGGCACCTTTCACCGCAGATCAGCGTGTGTGCAACACTGGTGGATGCAGCGGATTGGCCGGATATCTCCAGTTTAAACTGACAGATTTTGAAGGGGATTTTTTTTGTATTACGCTAATTTGATGTCCGCGGGGGCGGGGTTAATAGCAGCCACTTTAATCTGTCCCCTGGGCTTCCACTGCCAGGGACATAGAGAAATAATGAATTCTATATTGAATGGCCAGGGACACGGCTGCTTACCTGTCTGTAGACTGTCTAATGGAGCGGATTCCAGCTTCGCTGTATAGGTAAGCATCTACTCGTGTGTGTGTGTGTGTGTGTGTGTGTGTGTGTGTCGGCTGCATTCAAACCTGGGATCACAGTCAAGCTGCTGCTAAATTAAATTTCAATCAAATCAAGCTTTATTTGTCACATGCGCCAAATACAACAAGTGTAGACCTTACCGTGAAATGTTTACTTACAAGCCCTTAACCAGCAGTGCAGTTCAAGAAAGAGTTAAGAAAATATTTACCAAATAAACTGAAGTAAAAAATAATAAAAAGTAACACAATAAAATAACAATAACGAGGCTATATACAGAGGGTACCGGTACACGAGTCAGTGTGCGGGGGTAGAAGCTGGTAAGGAGCCTTTTGGTCCTAGACTTGGCGCTCCGGTACCGCTTACCGCGTGGTAGTAGAGGAGACAGTCTATGACTAGGGTGACTGGGGTCTTTGACAATTTCCTCTGACACCGCCTAGTATATAGGTCCTGGATGGCAGGAAGCTTGGCCCCAGTGATGTACTGGGCCGTACCCACTACATTCTGTAGCGCCTTACGGTCAGATGCCGAGCAGTTGCCATACCAGGTGGTGATGCAACCGGTCAGGATGCTCTCGATGGTGCAGCTGTAGAATTTTATGAGGATCTGAGGACACATGCCAAATCTCCTGTCTCCTGAGGGGGAAAAGGTGTTGTCGTGCCCTCTTCACGACTGTCTTGGTGTGTTTGGATTTTGATTTGGGCAAGGGGATGACTCAAGTGTACTAAAATAACATTGTTTAATTAATTATGACTTACTGTATTTATGGAACAAACAAGGGAGGAAATGTTAGGTATTTGTCTGGACATGAGAGAAATAGATATGATAGATACATTTATGGATGTTTTACTCACTTGGTATTGAAATCATATATGGATACCACTTTGTATCCAAGTGACTTTCCAGTATTTTCCATCCTTATAATGTGTAGCATCAGAGTAAGATTTATCTGTTACTGATGAGGCATAAGTATCTCTATGTACTTGAGCCATCTGACACATCTTCCGTTACGTCTGAGCGAGTGATTGGAGTGGACCGCCCTGATTGTCTCCCAGTAACAGCTCTGATAACTGTCAGGGCCATAGACGAACACACAGTCCCCTATCTCCTAGATCCTGGCTGTGCGGCCTCCATTACTTTAATTTCCTCATCAGCGGCGGGGAGTGGTCTGTCCGTCTATCTGTCTGTCTGGGATGGATGTGTGGCTGGTTCAGGTGAAAAGCAAGGTTACCAAGGGTGCACCCCAAATGGCACCCTATTCCCTATTTAGTGCACTACATAGGGAATAGGGTGCTGTTTGTGAACCAGACCTAGGCTACCAAGCCAGGAGCTATGCCGACGGAGGAGGGGATGGAGGGAAGGGGAAGGAGATATATGGCACTTTCCTGAATCAATCAGGAGTATCCATCTCCGGTGAGCTACTGAGGGGAATCGGTGAGAGAGGGGAATCAGTGTGCGTTGGTGGTTTTCTGTAAGGTTACACCCACATACAGAGAATGAGGGAAGGGCAGAAGGAACAGAATATTAGCTGGTTTGAATGACAAAAAGGGTTGTGATGTGTTTCCATGGGAACATTGTGACTGACCATTAACTCTTTCTATGCTTCTGCTTTTCCCTGTGGGCTGGTGCGTGGGTCTCTGTGTGTGTGCAGGTGACTCCCAGGGGACATGTGGGGACCCAGGCACCCCGTCGCAGGGCAGCAGGGAGGAGAGTAACTTCAGAATCCGCAGTAAAGTCCAGTTCAAATGCTCTGAGGGTTACGAGCTGATTGGCTCTGCTGAGAGGATGTGCTTTCCTAACAGCACCTGGTCTGGAACACAGCCCTTCTGCAAACGTGAGACCACACACACACACACACACACACACACACACACACTTCTCATTCTTCCAACAAATATGGTCCTCTGAGTCCAACAATCGGCTGTACCATTCCATTTCCAGCCAGCGTATCTCAACGACACATGCTTTATCAGTCACCACCGCTGAAGGATTTTAACATCCCTTTGTTACCCCCCCCCCCCCCCCCCCCCATAGCTAATACATAGCCTGCTCTCGCTGCAGCGTCCCCTATAGCTAGCAATACATAGCCTGCTCTCGCTGCAGGAGCTCCTGCAACCCCACAACCCCCCAGGTGTTAGTCAGGCACCTAGACACAACCCCCCAGGTGTCAGTCAGGCACCCAGACACAACCCCCCAGGTGTCAGTCAGGCACCCAGACACAACCCCCCAGGTGTCAGTCAGTCAGCCACCTAGACACAACCCCCCAGGTGTCAGTCAGGCACCCAGACACAACCCCCCAGGTGTCAGTCAGTCAGCCACCTAGACACAACCCCCAGGTGTCAGTCAGGCACCCAGACACAACCCCCCAGGTGTCAGTCAGTCAGCCACCTAGACACAACCCCCAGGTGTCAGTCAGTCAGCCACCTAGACACAACCCCCAGGTGTCAGTCAGGCACCTAGACACAACCCCCAGGTGTCAGTCAGTCAGGCACCCAGACACAACCCCCCAGGTGTCAGTCAGGCACCCAGACACAACCCCCCAGGTGTCAGTCAGGCACCCAGACACAACCCCCCAGGTGTCAGTCAGTCAGGCACCCAGACACAACCCCCCAGGTGTCAGTCAGGCACCCAGACACAACCCCCCAGGTGTCAGTCAGTCAGGCACCCAGACACAACCCCCCAGGTGTCAGTCAGGCACCCAGACACAACCCCCCAGGTGTCAGTCAGGCACCCAGACACAACCCCCCAGATGTCAGTCAGTCAGCCACCTAGACACAACCCCCAGGTGTCAGTCAGGCACCTAGACACAACCCCCAGGTGTCAGTCAGTCAGGCACCCAGACACAACCCCCCAGGTGTCAGTCAGGCACCCAGACACAACCCCCCAGGTGTCAGTCAGGCACCCAGACACAACCCCCCAGGTGTCAGTCAGGCACCCAGACACAACCCCCCAGGTGTCAGTCAGGCACCCAGACACAACCCCCCAGGTGTCAGTCAGTCAGGCACCCAGACACAACCCCCCAGGTGTCAGTCAGGCACCCAGACACAACCCCCCAGGTGTCAGTCAGTCAGGCACCTAGACACAACCCCCAGGTGTCAGTCAGGCACCCAGACACAACCCCCAGGTGTCAGTCAGTCAGGCACCCAGACACAACCCCCAGGTGTCAGTCAGTCAGGCACCCAGACACAACCCCCAGGTGTCAGTCAGTCAGGCACCCAGACACAACCCCCAGGTGTCAGTCAGTCAGGCACCTAGACACAACCCCCAGGTGTCAGTCAGGCACCCAGACACAACCCCCCAGGTGTCAGTCAGTCAGGCACCCAGACACAACCCCCAGGTGTCAGTCAGTCAGGCACCCAGACACAACCCCCCAGGTGTCAGTCAGTCAGGCACCCAGACACAACCCCCAGGTGTCAGTCAGTCAGGCACCCAGACACAACCCCCAGGTGTCAGTCAGTCAGGCACCCAGACACAACCCCCAGGTGTCAGTCAGTCAGGCACCCAGACACAACCCCCAGGTGTCAGTCAGTCAGGCACCCAGACACAACCCCCAGGTGTCAGTCAGTCAGGCACCCAGACACAACCCCCAGGTGTCAGTCAGTCAGGCACCCAGACACAACCCCCAGGTGTCAGTCAGGCACCCAGACACAACCCCCCAGGTGTCAGTCAGTCAGGCACCCAGACACAACCCCCAGGTGTCTCCTTTGAACCACCCTATTAATCTCATCTCAAACGAGACAGGATAGCATTAGTGTGGTCTCCAAACGCCGGCTTCGTGTCCTCCATGTTCCCTCTGAGCCACTGCAGCTCTCTAGTTAAATAGATTTACAGATTCTTAACTTCTCAGCCCCTGAGGTGGTTGCCAGGCAGCTTCTCCACAAGGCTGACAGGGTACCTCTCTCTCTCCATCACGCTGTCTCTCTCTCAGTCCCTTCTCAATCTCGCTTTCTCTTTCTCCCTATCCAGTGCTAGAGGCGTTACTACAGACCCAGGTCCATTCCCGGGCTGTTCCACAACCGGCCGTGGCCGGGAGTCCCATAGGACGGCGCACAATTGTCCCAGCATTGTCCGGGTTAAGGGAGGGTTTGGCCGGGGGGGGGGTTTACTTGGCTCATCGTGCTCTAGCGACCCTTGTGGTCAGCCTGCAGACGGACCCCGGTTGCCAGTTGAGCAGTGTTTCCTCCGGCAGCTGGCTTCCAGGTAAAGCTGGCGGGTGTTAAAGAGGGCTTTTAGGCGGGTCATGTTTCGGAGGACACATGACTCCACCTTCGCCTCTCCCGAGCCCGTTGGGGAGTTGCAGCGATGAGACAAGAGAGGGGGGGGTAAAATACAACAAAAAAATAAGAAATCCATCTGTTATACCTGAGCCTGTTGTTTCTCTCTGTAAAATACTGACATTTTACATTTCTCAGCCCAACTCACCCTCACATAGAACAAGGGTCTGTGTCCCCAATGGCACTCTGGTCAAGACAGGTGCACCATAAAGGGAATATGGTGCCATTTGGCAGTAAACCTCTAACTCATGACTTAAACATCTTTTTTTTGACAGTGGCCATGTGGATTTCATTTCTATTCCCTCTCAGTACCTCACAGATGGAGTATTGGTAAAAATGTGTCAGGGACACCTCCTTTCATAGCTCGACAGCCAATCCTGGACATTGTTTAAGTCTATATCCAAGAGTACCACACTGGGGGAGGATCCCTACAGCAATGGCTGCACTGTCGTTCTACTCTTCCCTAGATGCTAGCCGTCTCTCTCAACCCTCTTGTAAACAGCTTTAAGTACTTATATCTGACTGTTATTAAGCTGGATCTGAGTTGATGCTATGGGGATGGAGTACGGGAATTGTGAAAGGGGTAATGATGATTTCATGGAAAGTACAAATACTGTGCTTTACTTTATTAAAAGTATTTAATTCACCCAAAACACTTACAGTTAGATAGACACAGTATTTATTAAAGGTGATCCTATAGATTGTCCAATCTAACATATACAGTTGAAGTTGGAAGTTTACATTTAAGTCATTTAGCAGACGCTCTTATCCAGAGCGACTTACAAATTGGGTTTACTTACACTTGTAAGTGTAAGTTAACTTACACTTAGGTTGGAGTCATTAAAACTAGTTTTTCAACCACTCCACAAATTTCTTGTTAACAAACTATACTTTTGGCAAGTTGGTTAGAACATCTACTTTATACATGACACAAGTAATTTTTGCAACAATTGTTTACAGACAGATTATGTCACTTATAATGTCACTTATAATTCACTGTATCACAATTCCAGTGGGTCAGAAGTTTACATACACTAAGTTGACTGTGCTTCTAAACAGCTTGGAAAATTCCAGAAAATTATGTCATGGCTTTAGAATCTTCTGATAGGCTAATTGACATCATTTGAGTCAATCGGAGGTGTACCTGTGGATATATTTCAAGGCCTACCTTCAAACTCAGTGCGTCTTTGCTTGACATCATGGGAAAATCAAAAGAAATCAGCCAAGACCTCAGAAAAAAAATTGTAGACCTCCACAAATCTGGTTCATCCTTGGGAGCAATTTCCAAATGCCTGAAGGTACCACGTTCATCTGTACAAACAATAGTACGCAAGTATAAACACCATGGGACCACGCAGCCGTCATACCGCTCAGGAAGGAGACGCGTTCTGTCTCCTAGAGATGAACGTACTTTGGTGCGAAAAGTGCATTTCAATCCCAGAACAACAGCAAAGGACTTTGTGAAGATGCTGGAGGAAACCGGTACAAAGTATCTATATCCACAGTAAAATGAGTCCTATATCGACATAACCTGAAAGGCCGCTCTGCAAGGAAAAAGCCATTGCTCCAAAACCGTCCTATAAAAATCAGACTACGGTTAGCAACTGCACATGGGGAGAAAGATCGTACTTTTTGGAGAAATGTCCTATGGTCTGATGAAACAAAAATAGAACTGTTTGGCCATAATGACCATTGTTATGTTTGGAGGAAAAAGGTGGAGACTTGCAAGCCGAAGAACACCATCCCAACCATGAAGCATGGGGGTGGCAGCATCATGTTGTGGGGGTGCTTTGCTGCAGGAGAGACTGGTGCACTTCACAAAATAGATGGCATCATGAGGCAGGAAAATTATGTGGATATATTGAAGCGACATCTCAAGACATCAGTCAGGAAGTTAAAGCTTGGTCGCAAATTGGTCAAATTGGTCATTTCAGATTCTGAAAATAAAGTGGTGATCCTAACTTACCTAAGACAGGGAATTTTTACTAGGATTAAATGTCAGGAATTGTGAAAAACTGAGTTTAAATGTATTTGGCTAAGGTGTATGTAAACTTCCGACTTCAACTGTAAGTCATAATTTATTAAACAATGTTATTCTAGTCATCCCTTTGCCCAAATCTATATCCAAACACACCAAGTGTGAGTTCCCTCTGCCCTCCTCCTTTTGCCCTCGAACAGCCTCAGTTCATCGTGGGCACTGACTCTACAAAGTGTCAAAAGCGTTCCACAGGGATGCTGGCCCATGTTGACTCCAATGGTTCCCACAGTTGTGTTAAGTTGGCTGGATGTCCTTTGGGTGGTGGACCATTCTTGATATACACGGGAAACTGTTGAGCGTGAAAAACCCAGCAGCCTGACACCTACTACTGTTCAATACCCCGTTCAAAGGCACTTCAAAATGTTGTCTGGCCCATTCACCCTCTGAATGGCACACATACACAATTCATGTCCCAATTGTCTCAAAGCTTAAAAATCCAACGTTAGCCTTATCTCCTCCCCTTCATCTACACTGATTGAACAAGTGACATCGATAAGGGATCATAGCTTTCACCTAGTCAGTCTGTGTCATGGAAATTGTTCTTTATGTTTTGTATACTCGGTGTACTAGTATATGATGAAACAACTTCACAAGTATTTTTGAATTATCACATAAAACCAATCATTCAATCAAACTCTATCTGCCCCTTCTCTCTCTCTCTCCAGCGGTGCAGTGTGGGAACCCGGGGACCCCCAGTAACGGCCGTGTGTCCCGGCTGGACGGCACAACCTACTCCCACTCTGTCACCTACTCCTGTATGGATGGCTACCTGCTGACCGGCTCCACCACACGTCAGTGTCTGGCCAACGCCACCTGGTCTGGCACTGCCCCCAACTGCAGCAGTAAGTCTTCATAAACCAACCTCACTGCCCTGAACTGCAGCAGTAAGTCTTCATAAACCAACCTCACTGCCCTGAACTGCAGCAGTAAGTCTTCATAAACCAACCTCACTGCCCTGAACTGCAGCAGTAAGTCTTCATAAACCAACCTCACTGCCCTGAACTGCAGCAGTAAGTCTTCATAAACCAACCTCACTGCCCCCAACTGCAGCAGTAAGTCTACATAAACCAACCTCACTGCCCCCAACTGCAGCAGTAAGTCTTCATAAACCAACCTCACTGCCCCCAACTGCAGCAGTAAGTCTTCATAAACCAACCTCACTGCCCTGAACTGCAGCAGTAAGTCTTCATAAACCAACCTCACTGCCCCCAACTGCAGCAGTAAGTCTTCATAAACCAACCTCACTGCCCCCAACTGCAGCAGTAAGTCTTCATAAACCAACCTCACTGCCCCCAACTGCAGCAGTAAGTCTTCATAAACCAACCTCACTGCCCCCAACTGCAGCAGTAAGTCTTCATAAACCAACCTCACTGCCCCCAACTGCAGCAGTAAGTCTTCATAAACCAACCTCACTGCCCTGAACTGCAGCAGTAAGTCTTCATAAACCAACCTCACTGCCCTGAACTGCAGCAGTAAGTCTTCATAAACCAACCGCACTGCCCTGAACTGCAGCAGTAAGTCTTCATAAACCAACCGCACTGCCCTGAACTGCAGCAGTAAGTCTTCATAAACCAACCTCACTGCCCTGAACTGCAGCAGTAAGTGGGATCAGAGCCCGCATTCATAAAGCGTCTCAGAGTAGGTGTGCTGATCTAAGATCAGACCCCAAACCCCCCCCCCCGTCTATCTAATCTTATTCATTATGATCTCACAGGCAAAAAGAATACTAGATCAGAACATTTAAAATTTAGGGCCCTGGACTTACCCATTGTGCTTATGAACAGGGACGTTTGAAAATTCCTACTGATAACACCATAATGTTTTTTTTTACGATGTATTTCGATTGTGATCTTTGGTTTTCGTGTATGGGACCTATTGATATGTGATACAGAGTCATAGATGGGGGATTGGTTCTATTAGTGGGCTGAGGCTGAAGATAGAATGTGTCCCAAATGGCACCCTATTCCCTATATAGTACACTACTTTTGACCACAGCCCTATGGGTCCTTGTCACAAGTAGTGCACTATAAAGGGAATAGGGGGGCCATTTGGAACTATTCCAGAATCTTAATCTCGCATCCTGTTGTCATGACATTTCAAGACGTTGCTCCTCTCGTGTTAAGAAGGGTGGGTTGTTTATGACTGGAATTTTCCGGGCAGTGTAAGAGAGGGATCGAAGAGGAGACACTATTTAAGGTAGCCTTCGGGTTAAAGATTGAGACAGCGAGAGAAGGGGTCTCACGCACACACACACACACACACACACACACACACACACACACACACACGCACAGTGACTGGTGGGTTGAGACAGCGAGAGAAGGGGTCTCACGCACATATACACACACACACACACACACACACACACACACACACACGCACAGTGACTGGTGGGTTGAGACAGAGAAGGGAGGTCAGAAGAGCCCTGTGTCCCTGCTCCAGCAAGATAAGAAAATCAATCCCTCTGTGCCTCTCTGTTACCTTGTACATATTACCATACCCTCCAAAGCTCTTCCCTCTTCTTCAGCTCCTTCTCAGTTGAGTAGACAACGCCAGGGTGTCAATCTGATTTGAATCTAGGCCCAGGGGCGAGACAGAGGGAGAGAGAGACCGAGAGACCGAAAGGGAGAGTGAGGGAGAGAGGCTAGCACTTAAAGTTCTGAGAAGCATATGTTTGTTAGAGCTTGGTGAGAGTGTGGTTGTCCTAAGGTTATTTTGCATAAAACCTTCCTACAACTTTAAGAAATGGTGCAGGATAGTTGCTTGGCTTTGGAACATTCTCAGCACATTTAAGGAACTTGACAATTTCTTTTTATTTGATTGGTATTTCATTAACAGAATGTTTCCTTAAAGTTCAAACATGGTTACATTTCAATTTTGGTAATGTTCTAGGAATGTTCTCGAATTGGTTTGACATTGGGAATGTTGAGTTGGAGTTAATTTTATTTTTACAGGGACAGTGCACATTAACATTGACACATGTTCTCATGTAGTTCAGAGAACATTAAGAAACACCGTTCTTCTGTGCGAATTTCAGTACTTCAGCCTAACGTTTCCCTCAGGTTTCTTCATGGTTCTAAAGTCATATTTTCAAATTGTTCCAAGAACATTAAAAAAAAGTTCCATGGAAATGTTAGAAACATTCAGAGAACGTTCTAAGAACATATATATTCAGTTCTCAGCAACAGCAAAACTCTGTCTATCCTCTATCTTGTTAAGTGTGTTCAGGTGTGTTGGCCAAGTCCACTAACTGGCAACACCTGATCTTAATGAGTGCTTGTTTCCTTTGAAATGGGGGTCTGTTTGATTAGACTAACATGTAAAAACCGGGCATGCTAGCCTCCATCCTGGTGGCGCAGTGGACTAATTCCATGGACAGAGAACAGATTATAGGTTTGAATCTTCAAGGAAGTCATTTAAAGCCTCCAAATAACCTATCATTTCCTTTCTCAGAGCGTTCAATGAACCAGAGTAAAACGTTCTCAGAACCTTCCTGAAACCTTAAAATAAATGTTCCCAGAACAGTCAAAATGTTCACTTCTCTGCACCGAATGTTTAAAAAAAAAAACTTCTGTTTTATCGGTCAGGAAATGTATGACTTCGTTCCCACAAACAATGTAAAAAAAAATAAAAAATACATTCCCACAACTTCCCAGGAACCAAATGTGCTAGCTGGGAGAGAAAGAGAGAGAGACAGAGAGACTTATTCCACTTCAGGTAGATAATTCCTCTCTATCTCACCTGGTGTTTCAGATTCAGGAATGGACTACCAGATCTATAAACTACTGCCTGCCTTTCCTACTGCCTGCCACTCCTTCCTCCAGGCTAGGTTCATTGCCTTTGATCGTATGCCTCTTAGTGCCCATATATGCTTAAACAGGTAAAATGCTTTGCCTACAGCGTTTCAAAGAGACCTTTGGTTTGTGTCCCAAAACGGCACCCTGTTACCTATATAGTCTCAGGGCTCTGATCTAACGTAGCGCACCTTTTTAGGGAAAGGTGTCATTTGGGACACATCCCTTGCCTGTGGCATCAAATCAAATTGTATTTGTCACATGCGCCGAATACAACAGCTGTAGACCTTACAGTTGAAATGCTTACTTACACAGCCCTTAACCAACAATGCAGTTTTAAGAAAAATACCAACAAAAAAATAAAGAAATAAAGTAACAAAAGGTAACGTGTTAAAGTAGTACTGGTTGATGAGTCTTTACATGTGTTTTATTGAGCAGGCTGAGAAGGGTGATGCAGTATTTTCTATCCAGTGGTGGAGTCACATTAGCATTTTGGTCGAGACATTTTCCACACCACCTAGATGTTTACGAGCTTAGCCCTCCGATGATTGATTCCCGAAGCTTCATTCTCATGTTTTTAGTTTTTTAAGCAAAAGACACAACATTTATGGAAAACTGTAATTCCGGAATTGATAAGGGCACCACATAAATCAATCCGAAATTAAAAATGTTAAGTACTTTTGGGGTTTGTTGTCAGTCACGGTGATCACTGATCACAGAACTACTAATGTGTTTCTGTTACCTTGTCATCTGAATTCCCAAGGAGACCGTAAACATTCTACTTCCTGCTCTCTGCTCTCCGTCCTCCACAGAACAGAAGGGAGTTATAGTCGTAAGAGATTGACAGAATTGATTATGGAAGTTAAACCCAGGAGACCCTCGTATGAGAACACAGCTCACAGCTATTGATTTTCCCGGTGATAGTGAAATCTATCATTTTGAATAAAAGAGGCGAGGTGGTATCTCATCAGTGGAGATATCTCTGTTGCTGGCTGCATAAATTGGTCATTTCAGATGATTTGTGGATTAGGTTTCCCACCGATTGTTGTCACAGCCCCAGTTACATCTTACGCCGGACCCACAATGGGGCCTAAATTGCACTTCGACCGCCGTCATAGATATCCGTGTCTGTCACACAAGAGCCAGAAAGCCAACTAAGTGTCCAGACTGGGGATGTCTTCTTTGTTATGTATGTATGTGTTTGCTGTAACAGAGTACACTGTGTCACTGAGTTACTCTTTTGTCCCCTTCCTTCCTACCATCCTTTGTTCGTTCCTTCCTTCCCGCCTTCCTTCCTTCCTTCTTTCCTCTCTCTCTCTCTCTCTCTCTCTCTCTCTCTCTCTCTCTTCCTTCCTTCCTTCCTTCCTTCCTTCTTTCCTCTTCCTTCCTTCCCTCCTTCATCTCATCCTCCCTGCCGTCCTTTCTTCTTTCCTTCCTTCCTTCCTTCCTTCCTTGCTTCCTTCCTTCCTTTCCTCTATTCCTTCATTCCTTCTTTCCTCTCTTCCTTACTTCTTTCCTTCCTACCTCCCTCCCTCCCTGCCCCCCCTCTCCCTCCCTCCCTGCCCCCCCTCTCCCTCCCTCCCTCCTTCCTTCTTTCTGTCTAATCACAGTGATCAACTGTGGCGACCCTGGGGTTCCAGCCAATGGGATGAGGTATGGAGAGGACTTTGCTATTGGTCAGAACATCACATTCCTGTGTGCGCCGGGATACAGCATGGAGGCTGACAGCTCGGCCGTACGCACCTGCACCTCCAACGGCACCTGGAGTGGCATCATGGCATCCTGCCAAGGTAAGACCTAGCAACACATGTGTAGCATAATGTACTTCATTACCCACAATGCTCTGTGGAACATATCTAATAACATTTTGGCATCATAGCATCTTTCAAAGGTAGGGCCCAGCAACACTTTGTTTGGTTGGTTTGTTCCCCTGACTACTTCAATTTGAGTGTTTGAATATGTGTATCTACACTTTAGAATAGATTTCAATGAGCCAAGTCTTAGGGACTAACTAATCAATGTCCCCATTGTCTAAAACAGAGCTGTCTTGGCTTGTGTTCCCTAAGGAATCACCACCAGTTTCACTACAGATTGTTATAGCTTATTCACAGTAACACTGAACACCTCCTGCTTTCCACACTGTTGCCCTTAGCAACGGTAGCCCATATATCATTGTGTCCTGTTAGCTGCCACGGTGAGAAAAGGGTTTAAATAAAGCATATCAGTTTGCTTTGGTTTGTTATTGTAGGACCAACATCCTGTCTTGTAGTTGTTATTGCTGACACTAAATGGCCAGGCAGACAAGGTTTCTCTTCATAACACCCTTTCTCAACATGCATAGAATTGGACCAATCTTGGACCAACTATGATCAACACATATGTCCATCTGTTAGTACAGGTGGTAGTTCCATTTATTGGCTGTGTGAAAGTGTGTTGTTATGCGTACATATGTAACAGCTGCAGAGTGATATCTTGGTGCCGTACATTCTTATGATGCACAGTTAGATCTGTGAATGTGGATGTTTACGTGTGGAATAGAAAGTAGCCTAATGGAGGTGGATGGGTGAAAGTCTAACATTGCCTTTTAACACAAAGTTGCGTGTGTGTGTGTGTGTGTGCGTGCGTGCTTGCATGCACTGGTATTGTATACTGTATGTGAGAAAGCCTGTGAAATGGAGGATCCGTCACAGCAGCTGGAGACCTTCTCCACCACTGTTGTGTCACTGGAGTTGTGAGACTACTCTGCATAAACCTATTATTCATTAGCTTAGTACAAGCCAAACTGGTCCACTCTCAATTGGAGGGGCTACCAACCGTGTCCAATACTAATTCAGAATATTAATACAACATTTGGGAATTTATTACACGTTTATTGCTTTTATTACTGTGACACAGAGATGGCAATAAAAGCAGCCAATGATCAGAAAGCTCCATTTGAGCTGGACTAATGTGTTTGTTTTTATAGTCAGCTGATTCATTTAATCACTACCCTCCAAATCAATGGGTTCTGGTCAAATGTAATGGACTATATAAGGGATATTGTGTCAATGGGCTCTGGTCAAAAGTAGTGCACTAGGCAATCAGGTGCCAATGGGCCCAGGTCAAAAGAAGGGTACTATATAGTATAAGGAATAGGCCTAGTGTCCATAGTGCTGTTACTGACCAAACCAACCCCATCTTTTGGAAAGTCTATCCACAGTGCTGTAACGGTTATTCTGTGAGATGACTGTATCCATGGTGATAGGCTTTCCAAAATAGTGCACTATTTTACTGTAATTTGGTGAGAGTATTTTGTCTATCGTATAGTCTGCTGGAAAGCCTGTTTCTGCC
This sequence comes from Salvelinus fontinalis, assembly GCF_029448725.1. NCBI lineage: Eukaryota > Metazoa > Chordata > Actinopteri > Salmoniformes > Salmonidae > Salvelinus > Salvelinus fontinalis. Next base: position 33,618,698 of record NC_074686.1, on the reverse strand, counting down.
CAAACCAACCCTCTCAGAACAGTCTGCTGGAAAGCCTGTTTCTGCCCAAACCAACCCTCAGAACAGTCTGCTGGAAAGCCTGTTTCTGCCCAAACCAACCCTCTCAGAACAGTCTGCTGGAAAGCCTGTTTCTGCCCAAACCAACCCTCAGAACAGTCTGCTGGAAAGCCTGTTTCTGCCCAAACCAACCCTCTCAGAACAGTCTGCTGGAAAGCCTGTTTCCTCCCAAACCAACCCTCTCAGAACAGTCTGCTGGAAAGCCTGTTTCTGCCCAAACCAACCCTCTCAGAACAGTCTGCTGGAAAGCCTGTTTCTGCCCAAACCAACCCTCTCAGAACAGTCTGCTGGAAAGCCTGTTTCTGCCCAAACCAACCCTCAGAACAGTCTGCTGGAAAGCCTGTTTCTGCCCAAACCAACCCTCTCAGAAGAGTCTGCTGGAAAGTCTGTTTCTGCCCAAACCAACCCTCTCAGAACAGTCTGCTGGAAAGCCTGTTTCTGCCCAAACCAACCCTCAGAACAGTCTGCTGGAAAGCCTGTTTCTGCCCAAACCAACCCTCTCAGAACAGTCTGCTGGAAAGCCTGTTTCTGCCCAAACCAACCCTCAGAACAGTCTGCTGGAAAGCCTGTTTCCTCCCAAACCAACCCTCAGAACAGTCTGCTGGAAAGCCTGTTTCTGCCCAAACCAACCCTCTCAGAAGAGTCTGCTGGAAAGTCTGTTTCTGCCCAAACCAACCCTCTCAGAACAGTCTGCTGGAAAGCCTGTTTCTGCCCAAACCAACCCTCAGAACAGTCTGCTGGAAAGCCTGTTTCTGCCCAAACCAACCCTCTCAGAACAGTCTGCTGGAAAGCCTGTTTCTGCCCAAACCAACCCTCTCAGAACAGTCTGCTGGAAAGCCTGTTTCTGCCCAAACCAACCCTCAGAACAGTCTGCTGGAAAGCCTGTTTCCTCCCAAACCAACCCTCAGAACAGTCTGCTGGAAAGCCTGTGTCTGCCCAAACCAACCCTCTCAGAAAAGTCTGCTGGAAAGCCTGTGTCTGCCCAAACCAACCCTCAGAACAGTCTGCTGGAAAGCCTGTTTCTGCCCAAACCAACCCTCAGAACAGTCTGCTGGAAAGCCTGTTTCTGCCCAAACCAACCCTCAGAACAGTCTGCTGGAAAGCCCTATCTGCTGTTACTGTAATTTGCTGAAAGGAGTGTATCCACTATGCAATTCTTTGGAAAGCCTACAATATCTGCTTTTACTTACTGTAGTTCGGTGAGAGGAGGAGTATTCTGTGTCCACATCGTAGTTGGCAGAACTCCATGTGAAAAACAGACACTGAAGAGAAAGGGAGACTCACTCTACAGAGTGCAGCATGAGTCATCCAGCCTAGCCCTCTCTTCTACTCAAGCGTTCCGTAGGATGTGGCGCACCAAGACTCCCAGGCAGCGCTCAGACAAACTAACTGTCCCTTTGACTCTCTCTGCCGTATTGCACTATATAGGGAATAGGGTGCAATTTGGAACTCAGTTATTTTTTATTTAATGTTTATTTAACTAGGCAAGTCAGTTAAGAACAAAGCCTTATTTACAATGCCAGCCTAGGAACTAACTTGTTCAGGGGCAGAACGACTGTAACGGTTTCTCTCCTCCTCTACGTCTGAAGAGGAGGAGTAGGGATCAGACCAAAATGCAGCGTGTTGTGAAGACATGATGAATATTTATTAAAGCAAAGACGAACACGAAAAAACACTTGGAAAATTACAAAACAACAAAACGATGTAGACAGACCTGAACATGTGAACTTACATAAACACGAAGAACGCACAAACAGGAACAGACTAACCAAACGAACGAAAACGAAACAGTCCCGTGTGGTGCGACAGACACAGGAACAATCACCCACAAACAAACAGTGAGAACAGCCTACCTTAATATGGTTCTCAATCAGAGGAAACGTAAAACACCTGTCCCTGATTGAGAACCATATCAGGCCAATAGACAAATAACCTAAACATAGAAACACATAACATAGAATGCCCACCCCAACTCACGCCCTGACCAACTAAACACATACAAAAACAAGGAAAACAGGTCAGGAACGTGACAGAACTCCCCCCCTCAAGGTGCGAACTCCGGGCGCACCACCTAAAGTCTAGGGGAGGGTCTGGATGGGCATCTGTCCACGGTGGCGGCTCCGGCTCCGGACGTGGTCCCCACCCCACCATAGTCAAACCCCGCTTCCGTAGCCTCCTCCAAATGGCCACCCTCCAAATTAACCCCACTGGATTTAGGGGAAGCACCGGACTAAGGGGAAACACCGGAATGAGGGGCAACACCGGAATGAGGGGCAGCTCCGGAATGAGGGGCAGCTCCGGACTGATGGGCAGCTCCGGACTGAGGGGCAGCTCCGGACTGAGGGGCTGCTCCGGTCTGAGGGGCTGCTCCGGTCTGAGGGGCTGCTCATGGCTGGCTGACGGCTCTGGCTGCTCATGGCTGGCTGGCGGCTCTGGCTGCTCATGGCTGGCTGGCGGCTCTGGCTGCTCATGGCTGGCTGGCGGCTCTGGCTGCTCATGGCTGGCTGGCGGCTCTGGATGCTCCTGTCTGAGGGAAGGCTCTGGCTGCTCCTGTCTGACGGAAGGCTCTGGCTGCTCCTGTCTGACGGAAGGCTCTGGCGGCTCCTGTCTGGCGGAAGGCTCTGGCGGCTCCTGTCTGGCGGACGGCTCTAGCGGCTCCTGTCTGGCGGACGGCTCTAGCGGCTCCTGTCTGGCGGACGGCTCTGAAGGCTCAGGACAGACGGGCGGCTTTGAAGGCTCAGTATAGACGGGCGGCTTTGCAGGCTCAGTACAGACGGACAGTTCAGGCGCCGCTTGGCAGACGGACAGCTCAGATGGCGTTGGGGAGACGGGCAGTTCAGGCGCCGCTGGGCAGACGGCAGACTCTGGCCGGCTGAGGCGCACTGTAGGCCTGGTGCGTGGTGCCGGAACTGGAGGTACCGGGCTAAGGACACGCACCTTCAGGCTAGTGCGGGGAGCAGCAACAGGACGCACAGGACTCTGGAGACGCACAGGAGGCTTGGTGCGTGGTGTAGGCACTGGTGGTAATGGGCTGGGGACACGCACCATAGGGCTAGTGCGTGGAGGAGGAACAGGGCTCTGGAGACGCACAGGAAGCCTGGTGCGTGGTGTAAGCACTGGTGGTACTGGGCTGGGGCGGGGAGGTGGCGCCGGATATACCGGACCATGCAGGCGTACTGGCTCCGTTGAGCACTGAGCCTGCCCAACCTTACCTGGTTGTATGCTCCCCGTAGCCCGACCAGTGCGGGGAGGTGGAATAACCCGCACTGGACTGTGTATGCGAACCGGGGACACCATGCGTAAGGCTGGTGCCATGTATGCCGGCTCGAGGAGACGCACTGGTGGCCAGATGCGTTGGGCCGGCTTCATGACATCCGGCTCAATACTCAATCTAGCCCTGCCAGTGCGGGGAGGTGGAATAACCCGCACCGGGCTAAGCACACGTACAGGAGACACCGTGCGCTTTACCGCATAACACGGTGTCTGCCCGTACTCTCGCTCTCCACGGTAAGCTCGGGGAGTTGGCGCAGGTCTCCTACCTGACTTTGCCACACTCCCTTGTAGCCCTCCCCCCCCAAGAAATTTTTGGGCTTGACTCACAGGCTTCCGTGCTAGCCGCGTACCCTCATAACGCCGGTTCCTCTCTCCGGTTGCCTCTGCTCTCCTAATTGCCTCCAGCTGTTCCCATGGGAGGCGATCTTTTCCAGCCAGGATCTCCCATGTGTAGCAACCCTTGCCGTCCAAAACATCCTCCCATGTCCATTCCTCCTTCATGCGCTTTTGGTTTCTCCCACGCCGCTTGGTCCTTGGTTGGTGGGTGATTCTGTAACGGTTTCTCTCCTCCTCTACGTCTGAAGAGGAGGAGTAGGGATCAGACCAAAATGCAGCGTGTTGTGAAGACATGATGAATATTTATTAAAGCAAAGACGAACACGAAAAAACACTTGGAAAATTACAAAACAACAAAACGACGTAGACAGACCTGAACATGTGAACTTACATAAACACGAAGAACGCACGAACAGGAACAGACTAACCAAACGAACGAAAACGAAACAGTCCCGTGTGGTGCGACAGACACAGACACAGGAACAATCACCCACAAACAAACAGTGAGAACAGCCTACCTTAATATGGTTCTCAATCAGAGGAAACGTCAAACACCTGCCTGTAATTGAGAACCATATCAGGCCAATAGACAAATAACCTAAACATAGAAACACATAATATAGAATGCCCACCCCAACTCACGCCCTGACCAACTAAACACATACAAAAACAAGGAAAACAGGTCAGGAACGTGACAACGACAGATTTTTACCTTGTCAGCTCGGGGATTCGGTTTCGGTTATTGGCCCAACACTCTAACCACCAGGCTACCCGCCACCCCGGGTAGCCTAGTGACACCCAGAGGCTAGTGCTCGGAGAGAATACCATTAGCTCAGTTTCAGTTAGACAGCTGGTAGTAAATGTCCACTAAGGGTGGCAAAGCCACAATTATTCTTTCGGCTTCATTTCCTAAGATTATGAAAATATGTTGTTTTAGTTGTTAGCCCGGCTGTGGCCTTTTCCCAAAGGTTTCTTGTGTATTCGCTGTTTACCTTTATGCCATGAATGGAATCATAAAGTATAAATCGTGCCTAATTGATTCAGGATAACTCTACTGTGATAACGAGAGTTAAGTAAAGTTTGATTCATGCCTAATTGATTCATGATATCCCTACAGGGATAATGAGGTTTAAGTAAAGTTTGATTCATGCCTAATTGATTCATGATATCCCTACAGGGATAGTGAGGGTTAAGTAAAGTATGATTCATGCCTAATTGATTCATGATATCCCTACAGGGATAATGATGGTTAAGTAAGTGAGTAATTCAGCATTGATTAAAGTATTACTTCCCCTCAGAGTATACTCCCTCCCTCCCTCCCTCCCTCCTCCTCTTTCTCCCTGTCTTCTCTCCCACTACACCCACCCTCTTTCTCACCCCTCTCTCCACCCTTCTCCCCTCTCCACCCATAGCGGTGACCTGCGCAGCACCCTCTGCCATCTCCAACGGAGTCCTGGAGGGTACAGACTTTGAGTGGGGCACCAGCGTGAGCTACAGTTGCTCCCCAGGGTACGAGCTGTCATTCCCTGCCATTCTCACCTGCGTGGGCAACGGCACCTGGAATGGAATGGTGCCTCAGTGCCTACGTGAGTAACATCTCTCCTCTCCACTCGTGTTATTTTGTTATCTCGCTCTCTCTCTCTCTCTCGCTCTCTCTCTCTCTTTCTCTCTCGCTCTCTCAGTCGCTCTCTCGCTCTCTCTCTCTCTCACTTTCTCTCTCGCTCTCTCTCTCTCTCTCTCTTTCTCTCTCGCTCTCTCAGTCGCTCTCTCGCTCTCTCTCTCTCTCACTTTCTCTCTCGCTCTCTCTCTCTCTCTCTTTCTCTCTCGCTCTCTCACTCGCTCTCTCTCTCTCTCTCTTTCTCTCTCGCTCTCTCACTCCCTCTCTCACTCTCTCTTTCTCTCGCTCTCTCTTTCTCTCTCTCTCTCTCTCTTTCTTTCTCTCTCCCTCTTTCTCTCGCTCTCTGTTTTCCACTCTCTTGCACATCGATGCAGCTTCACTCTCTCTGCAGTAGAACGTTAACACATCGATGCAGCTTCACTCTCTCTGCAGTAGAACGTTAACACATCGATGCAGCTTCACTCTCTCTGCAGTAGAACTAACACATCGATGCAGCTTCACTCTCTCTGCAGTAGAACGTTAACACATCGATGCAGCTTCACTCTCTCTGCAGTAGAACGTTAACACATCGATGCAGCTTCACTCTCTCTGCAGTAGAACGTTAACACATCGATGCAGCTTCACTCTCTCTGCAGTAGAACTAACACATCGATGCAGCTTCACTCTCTCTGCAGTAGAACGTTAACACATCGATGCAGCTTCACTCTCTCTGCAGTAGAACGTTAACACATCGATGCAGCTTCACTCTCTCTGCAGTAGAACTAACACATCGATGCAGCTTCACTCTCTCTGCAGTAGAACGTTAACACATCGATGCAGCTTCACTCTCTCTGCAGTAGAACGTTAACACATCGATGCAGCTTCACTCCCTCTGCAGTAGAACGTTAACACATCGATGCAGCTTCACTCTCTCTGCAGTAGAACGTTAACACATCGATGCAGCTTCACTCTCTCTGCAGTAGAACGTTAACACATCGATGCAGCTTCACTCTCTCTGCAGTAGAACGTTAACACATCGATGCAGCTTCACTCTCTCTGCAGTAGAACGTTAACACATCGATGCAGCTTCACTCTCTCTGCAGTAGAACGTTAACACATTTTGTTGCGTTCTTGTTTCCTTGTTTCAGTTTGAATAAGATGTCCACTCTACAGTTCTATGACTATAGTCAGTTACAGAGAATAATCTTTTAGTTTTTTTAAACCAATTTCCTAATCTTTATTAGAAACAACAGGTTAATATCAGGGTAACGACAGGGAAATAACAGGAAATTACAGGGAAATAACACGGTAACGACAGGAAAATAACGGGGTAACGACAGGGAAATAACAGGAAATTACAGGGAAATAACAGGGTTAGTATAGTGAAATAACAGGGTTAGTACAGGGAAATAACAGGGTTAGTACAGGGAAATAACAGGGTTAGTACAAGGAAATAACAGGGTTAGTACAGGGAAATAACAGGGTTAGTACAGGGAAATAACAGGGTTAGTACAGGGAAATAACAGGGTTAGTACAGGGAAATAACAGGGTTAGTACAGGGAAATAACAGGGTTAGTACAGGGAAATAACAGGGTTAGTACAGGGAAATAACAGGGTTAGTACAGGGAAATAACAGGGTTAGTACAGGGACATAACAGGGTTAGTACAGGGAAATAACAGGGTTAGTACAGGGAAATAACATGGTTAGTACAGGGACATAACATGGTTAGTACAGGGACATAACAGGGTTAGTACAGGGAAATAACAGGGTTAGTACAGGGACATAACATGGTTAGTACAGGGACATAACATGGTTAGTACAGGGACATAACAGGGTTAGTACAGGGAAATAACAGGGTTAGTACAGGGAAATAACATGGTAACGACAGGGAAATAACAGGGTTAGTACAGGGAAATAACATGGTTAGTACAGGGACATAACATGGTTAGTACAGGGACATAACAGGGTTAGTACAGGGAAATAACAGGGTTAGTACAGGGAAATAACAGGGTTAGTACAGGGAAATAACAGGGTTAGTACAGGGAAATAACAGGGTTAGTACAGGGAAATAACGGGGTAACGACAGGGAAATAACAGGGTTAGTACAGGGAAATAACATGGTAACGACAGGGAAATAACAGGGTTAGTACAGGGAAATAACAGGGTTAGTACAGGGAAATAACAGGGTTAGTACAGGGAAATAACATGGTAACGACAGGGAAATAACGGGGTAACAACAGGGAAATAACATGGTAACGACAGGGAAATAACGGGGTAACAACAGGGAAATAACATGGTAACGACAGGGAAATAACGGGGTAACAACAGGGAAATAACATGGTAACGACAGGGAAATAACGGGGTAACAACAGGGAAATAACATGGTAACGACAGGGAAATAACGGGGTAACAACAGGGAAATAACATGGTAACGACAGGGAAATAACGGGGTAACAACAGGGAAATAACATGGTAACGACAGGGAAATAACGGGGTAACAACAGGGAAATAACATGGTAACGACAGGGAAATAACGGGGTAACGACAGGGAAATAACATGGTAACGACAGGGAAAGAACATGGTAACGACAGGGAAAGAACATGGTAACGACAGGGAAATAACATGGTAACGACAGGGAAATAACGGGGTAACAACAGGGAAATAACATGGTAACGACAGGGAAAGAACATGGTAACGACAGGGAAATAACGGGGTAACAACAGGGAAATAACATGGTAACGACAGGGAAATAACGGGGTAACGACAGGGAAATAACATGGTAACGACAGGGAAAGAACATGGTAACGACAGGGAAATAACGGGGTAACAATAGGGAAATAACGGGGTAACAATAGGGAAATAACATGGTAACGACAGGGAAATAACGGGGTAACAATAGGGAAATAACGGGGTAACAATAGGGAAATAACGGGGTAACAATAGGGAAATAACGGGGTAACAATAGGGAAATAACGGGGTAACAATAGGGAAATAACGGGGTAACAATAGGGAAATAACGGGGTAACAATAGGGAAATAACGGGGTAACAATAGGGAAATAACACAGTAACTACATGGCAACAACACCATAATAACCCGTTTATAGTTAGTATGTAGCTGCTAAATAAAGATTTAAAGTATGCCCAAAGGAAGTGTGAAGAATTTTCCTGGTTATATAGAAACAATTATTAAGAACTCTAAATAATAGAGGATAATAAGCATAAGTTATGTAGTAAGTATTCAAGGCCCTTTTCACCTCTTCTCATTAGCACCATTTATAATGCACTTGGAACGTTCTTAGAAAAAAGGTTTGAGAAACTACATAGGACAACCACAAAACGTAACTTTTGAGTCTTTTGCACGTAGTTCATAGTTATCCAGTCTTTAAAGGTGTTGTGCAAACAGGTACATGTAAAAAAGTTAAGTAATTATGTTTCTTACCGCTACTTCATTCACAGTTTTACTGTGCCTATGGTGTTTCAGCCCTGTATTCTAAAGCAAACTCTGTTCCCCTGTTATCATGTTCACAAATGGTACTTTCTCTATAGTTCTAGTGGTGCTTGGACCCGCATTTACCGTTGTTAGTGGGGACCGCGCCCTCATTGGCCCGAGCGACCCACAGCAGTCACAGGTGGCCACTCAGGGACAGGTGTAAACATCACCTGACCACGGTGATCACCTCTGCACCTGCCATCGTCGCCCTGGAAACCAAACAGAAACGCTCTCGTCTCTCTCACACTCTTTCTCCTTCAAATTCTTAGAATGTGATACGAGCAAGACTAGAATATAATTTTTTTGTTGTTGAGCTAAATACACTTTAAGAGACCTGGCCTTAACGTGTAGGGGATAGTAAATCCCTTACTATATCCTACTGTGCCCCCTGCTAGAGCTGTGTGACCTAGAACAGGCCGGGGCAACAGCCACCAGGCAAAAGTCTCCTGGAATAGTGGTTAGGCAACTTCACAATGCTCTGTGATACGTTTCGTTCACAAGAGAGGAGACAAGTAGCCATGTTAGTGGATAGATTTATCTCGTTTTAAGTTGAATACCCTCCTCATCCATTATAATGTACCAGTTATAGATGATGTAGTTTTTAACAAAAACATACATGCACCCTGCATCTAGAAACATTGTACTGTGCTGTGCAGACCTTAGATACAGCATGTGGGTGTTGTTTTGGGGTGTCTTGTATAGCTATGGTTTCTGTTTAATAAACAGTCTTTCTAAGAAAGTACATTCTACATCAGAATAAACATTGCTACTGAGAACAGGTGAAAAGGGCCTTGACAACTTTCTACATAACTTATTATCCTCTATTATACATTGTTTTTAAAGATGGAGTTCGCAGTAGGGGAAAATTGTGCCACTGTCCGCCCTAAAGCCGTTGTTTTAGTTTTGTTGACGAAGCAGAGGAGCGTCGTGCAACGGGGTAAACAGTTTTCCACTACTTCTTTGTTGTTGCAATATTGCAATTGGATGTGACAGTTTCACCATTAAGGATTCTAGCTATAAGTAATATATAATCGTTTCTACATAACAACCAAGACAATTCGTCACACATTATATAGTTATTTAGTAGCTAGGTACTATTACTGCGATGTTACCGTGTTACTTCCCTATAGTTTCCTGTTACTTCCCTATAGTTTCCTGTTATTTCCTTATCGTTTCCTGTTTTTTCCCTATAGTTTCCTGTTATTTCCTTATCGTTTCCTGTTTTTTCCCTATAGTTTCCTGTTATTTCCTTATCGTTTCCTGTTTTTTCCCTATAGTTTCCTGTTATTTCCCTGTCGTTTCCTGTTATTTCCCTATAGTTTCCTGTTATTTCCTTATCGTTTCCTGTTATTTCCCTGTCGTTTCCTGTTATTTCCCTGTCGTTTCCTGTTATTTCCCTGCTGTTACTGTGTTATTTCCCTGTCATTTCCTGTTATATCAGCACTGCACACTAAAGTGCTTCTTGGTCTTTTCTTTTTTTTTCATGCAGGTGATCTGGGTATCTGACACTGTAGTGAAACAAATGGCTGCAGAATGAATGCTATGCTGTCATCTTGCTCACCTCTGTAAAGGAACAAACCAAGGTTCTTTATGTCATTGGTTGATTGACTGACAGCTGAGTTAGAGGAGGAAGCGCCCATTCATAAGGTCCTTGGTCTGGTCCGACGATCTTCCACCCGTTTTAGGGACATCAGTCAAACTCATTTCGGCAGTAACTTTCGGCATCACTTTAATTTGACCCAAAACGAGGGCAGAACAAGGGGGAACTCGATGTACTGCAGATTAGATAGTAAATTGAATTGAAAAGACTAGCAGATGCCTCCTGTTAAAGGGCAGGTAATGGGAGGTGAGAGGCTTCCACCATAATGAGCAGCTGTGCCCAATGATAGACAGGCAACAAAAAAGTGTGACCAAGTCTCTCTCTCACACACACACACACATACAGCAATCACCCTCATACACAAACCAAAACTGTCCAAACACACACACACACACACACACACACACACACACACACACACACACACACACACACACACACAGCAATCACCCTCATACACAAACCAAAACTGTCCAAACACACACAGATCTGAAGGGAACTCGTCTCCAAAGTTACAATGTCAATGCGTGTTACAGGCTGGGTTCACAAACGCAACGGATTTGTGAAAGCCTTTGTTTTTAAAAGGTTCAGAGTTTTGCTGAGACAAGGCTTCAATCCCGTTATTAGTCATTATAAATAATAGTGTAATTAAGTGTGTTTTTCTCTCCACCATCTGTCACGACTCAGATAACCTTAGAAGGCCTATTTGAACATCAGAGGATCGGCCATCTATCCTACACCTATTGAGGATTCTCTCTCTAGCGAGCCAGGGAATCATAATAACTCAGAGACTTATTAAGAAGGACTATTTGAACATCAGAGGACCAAACCATCAATTCTACACCTAGAGAATTGTCTCTATACAGAAAGAGACCCAGGGAATCATAATTCACCCACCCGACTCAGTGTTTAGTTTACCTACTTGTCACTTAGCCGTACCCTTTCTGTCCGTCTCCATATGACAGAGAGAGTGAGTGAGGAACAGAGGGGGTCATCTGCCCATCATTATTGAGTTCTTAACTGCCTGCCCGAGTGGGTCATCAGGCAGAGCTTCAAACGTGATCGGGCGGAAAGGAGGAAGGGTGGAGGGGAGGAGCAGGATTTTGAGGGGGTGAAGAGGAGGAGGAGGTGGAGGGGAGGAGGAGGAGGTGGAGGGGGTGAATGGGAGGAGGAGGGGGTGAATGGGAGGAGGAGGGGGTGAAGGGGAGGAGGAGGTGAAGGGAGGAGGAGGTGGAGGGGAGGAGGAGGAGGTGGAGGGGGTGAAGGGGAGGAGGAGGAGGTGAAGGGGGTGAAGGGAGGAGGAGGTGGAGGGGGGAGCAGGTTAAAAGGTCCACAAGGTACAGTAGTTCTAAGTCTTCACCCTTCAGAACACTGAAGCATGTATAGCAGCAGCAGAGGCTACAGAAACTTTGGCTCCAATGGGAATGAACTAAAGATTGGCTGCCTGTGACTTTGTAATCTTGCAGGCAGCACACTTCTTTTTGTTCTTCTTCTTCTTATCTTCTTCTCTCTCTCTCTACGTCTCTGTTCTCTGCTCTCTCTGCTCTCTCAACCACTCGCTCTGTTCTCTACTCGCTCTTCCTCTCTTTTTTATATCTTGACAGCGTATCTATTATTCATCAAGAAAAAGTCAAGTTTGTAGTCCTCCTAGTTCCCAGACAGTAAGAGAGGGAGTCTTGTTTGGCACATTTATAATGTATCGGCGGAGTGTGAAGGCCACATCTATTATTGATTCTTCCTGGACAGACCAAGTGTTTGCTGGACAGCCACTGATGGTCAGTGCTCAATGACCGCTTTGAGCCCTTTGAGGGACGATGTCATTCATGTTAGTCTGGTCTGTAAAACTCCGTCTTCTCCTCCACTAGTGCCTGCCAGGATCACAGATACAACAATATACTGTGTCAGAAATTCAATCTAACCCTCACTGGGGCAAAAACTGGCTAACATTGCTCTTGTGTATTTCTGGAATGTTCATTTCGATCTGTAAGGATCACAGAGAGATACTGTGGCAGGAGGAGTTCAATGACATGGATCCTGTGTGTTTTTTGTTGTTTCTGATTCGATCTGGTCAGATTTCTCACTCTCTTCAATAAAATCTGCACTGGGGGGAAAACACAGTAACATTGTTCCTGTGTGGGGGTTTTTCATGCTCATTTTGATCTGCTCTTCTTGCTCTGCTGTTGTTGTAGCCAAGTTCTGTGGGGACCCTGGTGTGCCTGCCTATGGCTCCAGAGAGGGCCTCAGCTTCATCTATCAGTCAGAGGTGTCGTTCAGCTGTAGCGCCCCCTATATCCCGGTGGGCTCCACTACACGCTTGTGCCAGGCCGACGGCTCCTGGAGCGGGTTCCAGCCTCGCTGTATAGGTAAGCATCTACTCTGTGTGTGTGTGTGTGTGTGTGTGTGTGTGTGTGTGTGTGTGTGTGTGTGTGTGTGTGTGTGTGTGTGTGTGTGTGTGTGTGTGTGTGTGTGTGTGTGTGTGTGTGTGCGTGCGCTTCTCTTTATTCCTGGGGAGTTCGTCTCTAACATCTTTCCAGCGTTATTTGCCTTAAAGCACAGCTTGTAGTATTTAATAACGTCAAACAACAATGTCCTCCCTCTGACACAAAGGCTATACCCAGGCCACCCTACTTATACCAAGGATGCGTCTCAAATGGAACTTCCTTTAACCTATATAGTGCACTACTTTTGACCAGAGCCCTATGGGCCCAGATCAAACATAGTGCACTATATGGGTGCCAATTTGATACACTGCACAAACCTCGACACATCTCTTATTGATGAGATCATTCCAGAAAAGGCAGGGTCATTCCTTTTAAAGGGAGCGCACATATCACAGGAGAAGAGCCCAGATATGAAATGGCTGTAGGGGGATTCAGTTCCATCAGGGGAACACGTTAGTGACATTCTCCTGGCCCTAGCCTTCAGAGCTGGCTGGTATCATTGTCTAGCTAGACAGAAGTTTCTATTTTCAGTGATGTAACGTACGACATTCTTTTCATGAAGAGTAAGGAATTTGGGAGACTGAACAAACGCACCAAAAATAGGACACAACAAACTCAAACTTGTTTGCATTGTTTTTAACTTTGCTAGATGGACATGTCAACTCAATATAGTTGTTTTAACTACCTGATAAGAGTGATTTTGTGGTTTTTTATATTCTACAAGTTTAGCCCCCAATTCCTTTGTTAAAGCTACAAGCCTGGGAAAACCGAAGAGCACCTTGTCATATCAACTTTTATTACTGTCCCAGAGCATATACATTTACATTTACATTTAAGTCATTTAGCAGACGCTCTTATCCAGAGCGACTTACAAATTGGAAAGTTCTAATTCTATACTGTTATTACTATCCCAGAGCATATAGATTCTATATTATTATTACTATCCCAGAGCATATAGATTCTATATCGGTATTACTATCCCAGAGCATATAGATTCTATACTGTTATTACTATCCCAGAGCATATAGATTCTATACTGTTATTACTATCCCAGAGCATATAGATTCTATATTAGTATTACTATCCCAGAGCATATAGATTCTATATTAGTATTACTATCCCAGAGCATATAGATTCTATACTGTTATTACTATCCCAGAGCATATAGATTCTATATTAGTATTACTATCCCAGAGCATATAGATTCTATATTAGTATTACTATCCCAGAGCATATAGATTCTATATTAGTATTACTATCCCAGAGCATATAGATTCTATACTGTTATTACTATCCCAGAGCATATAGATTCTATACTGTTATTACTGTCCCAGAGCATATAGATTCTATATTATTATTACTATCCCAGAGCATATAGATTCTATACTGCTATTACTGTCCCAGAGCATATAGATTCTATACTGTTATTACTGTCCCAGAGCATATAGATTCTATACTGTTATTACTGTCCCAGAGCATATAGATTCTATATTATTATTACTATCCCAGAGCATATAGATTCTATACTGTTATTACTGTCCCAGAGCATATAGATTCTATACTGTTATTACTGTCCCAGAGCATATAGATTCTATACTGTTATTACTGTACCAGAGCATATAGATTCTATATTATTATTACTATCCCAGAGCATATAGATTCTATACTGTTATTACTGTCCCAGAGCATATAGATTCTATACTGTTATTACTGTCCCAGAGCATATAGATTCTATACTGTTATTACTGTCCCAGAGCATATAGATTCTATATTATTATTACTATCCCAGAGCATATAGATTCTATATTAGTATTACTATCCCAGAGCATATAGATTCTATACTGTTATTACTATCCCAGAGCATATAGATTCTATACTGTTATTACTGTCCCAGAGCATATAGATTCTATACTGTTATTACTGTCCCAGAGCATATAGATTCTATATTATTATTACTATCCCAGAGCATATAGATTCTATATTAGTATTACTATCCCAGAGCATATAGATTCTATACTGTTATTACTATCCCAGAGCATATAGATTCTATACTGTTATTACTGTCCCAGAGCATATAGATTCTATACTTCTGCTTTCACCTTAATTAGTGCTTATTGTCTGGTCTGGAAAACCAGGGTTATACTGCACATGAGTCTGTCTTCCTAAAGAGTCTGGGATTGCGTCCCAAACGGCACCCTATTCTGTATGGGCCCTGGTCAAAAGTAGTGCACTACTTCTGGCCAAAATCTATCCAGGTGAGATGAGCTGTTTTTTTGTATGGAGGTCTATGAGAGTGTTGAATTACGTGAGGTTTATTTGATCTAATTGAAGTTAGGCTGTTAGAAATGTAGTGATACGTGGATGCATTCCGGCAAGGTGTATCTGCCCTCTCATTCGCTAGAATGGTCCTACCTGATCTCGCCTATCTTCAATCATGTATTTCCATTGTTAGAGCAGCCACTTAGCTATCTTCTCAATATAATAGATCATCTTTGACTATATAGAGAATGGGGTGCCATTAATATAATAGATCATCTTTGACTATAGAGAGAATAGGGTGCTATTAATATAATAGATCATCTTTGACTATAGAGATAATAGGGTGCCATTTGTGACAGAACCTGGCAGTACAGTAGCTGGTTAAATAATTCAACACTTAACGCGGAGAAATAACCAGTAGGGATTTGAACATCTACTGACGCAGAGAAATAACCAGTAGGAGTTTTAGCATCTCCTGACGCAGAGAAATAACCAGTAGGGATTTGAACATCTCCTGACTCAGAGAAATAACCAGTAGGGGTTTGAACATCTCCTGACTCAGAGAAATAACCAGTAGGAGTTTTAGCATCTCCTGACGCAGAGAAATAACCAGTAGGAGTTTTAGCATCTCCTAACGCAGAGAAATAACCAGTAGGAGTTTTAGCATCTCCTAACGCAGAGAAATAACCAGTAGGAGTTTTAGCATCTCCTAACGCAGAGAAATAACCAGTAGGGATTTGAACATCTCCTGACGCAGAGAAATAACCAGTAGGAGTTTTAGCATCTCCTGACGCAGAGAAATAACCAGTAGGAGTTTGAACATCTCCTGACGCAGAGAAATAACCAGTAGGAGTTTTAGCATCTCCTGACGCAGAGAAATAACCTTCTCAAAATATCTCAGATCCCTTTATAGTGAGAAAGGCAGCAGCATCCGTGTGATGACTCAGAGAGTTGTGGTGGGTATTGATCCACAGGCCTTTTTAAAGAACCAACCACACAATCTGGATAGATTTAGGGCCAGTTTCCCAGACACTTTTTTAGTCTAAGGGTAAATATGTAGGCTTATGTTCAATTGAAATTGTCAAATGGAATTTGTACCAAATGGCAGCGTATTTTGTATATACACTGAGTGTACAAAACATTAAGAACACCTGCTCTTTCCATGACATAAACTGACCAGGTGAATCCAGGTGAAAGCTATGATCCCTTATTGATGTCACTTGTTAAATCGACTTCAATCAGTGTAGATGGAAAGGAGGAGACAGGTTGAGGAAGGATTTTTAAGCCTTGAGACAATTGAGACATGGTTTGTGTATGTGTGCCATTCAGAGGGTGAATAAGAAAGACAAAAGATTTAAGTGCCTTTGAACGGGGTATGGTAGTAGGTTCCAGGCACACCATTTGTGTCAAGAACTGCAATGATGTTGGGTTTTTCATACTCAACAGTTTCCCATGTGTATCAAGAATGGTCCACCACCCAAAGGACATCCAGCCAACTTGATACAACTGTGGGAAGCATTGGAGTCTATGGAATGCTTTAGACACCTTGTCGAGTCCATTCCCTGACGAATTGAGGCTGTTCTGAGGGAAAAAAGGGGGGGGGGAGTGCAACTCAATATTAGGAAGGGGTTCTTACTGCTTTGTACACTCAGTGTAGTACATTTCATTTGACTAGAGCTCTATGGACCTTGGTCAAAAATAGTGCACCATATAGGGAATATGGTGCCATTTGGGACTCTGACGTAATCTGTGTCCGGAAAACCGGCCCCTAGGCTTCATAGTTACACATATACATACTGTATGTGTTTAATACCCTCCCTTTCCTGTCATCCAAACCTTACCTGCTGTCTACATATCTGTAAATATATATATATCTATTGTCTGTCAGCCTCCTGAATACTGACCTGGTTAAGCTCCAGGTCCCTGAAGGAGACATTCAATAGAAGTCCTCACATCAATATGACTAAACGGTCTTAATTTCACTAATTGAATATTCAAGTCATTGGCACACTTGTCACTGGATTATTAGACCATTAGCAACAAGTCAATTGTTATCTATTTAAATACAATGGATAGTTCATTCAAATGATAAAATTACATATTGGTTTCCTTTCCCTCTAAGTAGTCTATGGACACGGTATGACAGAAATCCATGCTTTGGTTTAGTTTCCACATACTAACATTTTAGCATTTGTAGCACAAATGTAAATGTTCCAGAGAAACTCAACCAAGTCATGGATTGCTGTCATACCTTGTCCATAGACTGCTTACAGGGTAAGGCAACCAAAATGTTATTTTGTAATTTGTAAACTACAGTGCCTTCAGAAACTATTCATACCTCTTGACTTATTCCACATTTTGTTGTGTTGCAGCCTGAATTCAAAATGGATGAAATATTTTTTTCTCACCCATCTACACACAATACTCCATAGTGACAAAGTGAAAAGATGCCTTTAGACATTTGATTGAAAATTAAATACAGAAATATCTCATGTATTCACACCCCTGAGTATTCACACCCCTGGGTCAATACTTTGAAGCAGCTTTGGCCGCCATTGCAGCTGTGAGGCTTCCTTCTTTTCACTGTAAATTAGGTTAGTATTGTGGAATAATTACAATGTGTTTGATCCAGCCTCAGTTTTCTCCTATCACAGCCATTAAGCTCAGTTTTAAAGTCACCATTGGCCTCATGGTGAAATCCCTGAGATGTTTCCTTCCTCTCTGGCAACTGAGTTAGGAAGGACGCCTGTATCTTTGTAGTGACTGGGTGTTACATCCAAAGTGTAATTAATGACTTCACCAGGATATTCAGCGTCTACTTTTTTTTTACCCATCTACCAATAGGTGCCCTTCTTTGCGATGCATTGGAAAATCTCCCTGGTCTTTGTTGTTGAATCGCTATTTGAAGTTCTCTGCTCGACTGAGGGACCTTACAGATAATTGTATATGTGGGGTAAAAAGTCATTCAAAAATCATGATAAACACTATTATTGCACACAGTGAGTCCATGCAACTTATTATGTGACTTCTTAAGCCAATGTTTAACTCCTGAACTTATATAGGTTTGCCATAACAAAAGGGTTGAATACTTATTGACGCAAGACAGTTCAGCTTTTAAGGTTTTATTAATTTGTAAAAATGTAGAAAAGCATAATTCCACTTTGACATTATGGGGGTATTGTGTGTAGCCCAAGGACAAAACATCAATCAATCAATCAAATGTATTTATAAAACCCTTTTTACATCAGCCGATGTCACAAAGTGCTATACAGAAACCCAGCCTAAAACCCCAAACAGCAAGCAATGCAGATGTAGAAGCACGATGGCTAGGAAAAACTCACTAAAAAGGTAGGACCCTAGGAAGAAACCTAGAGAAGAACCACGCTCTGAGGGGGTGGCCAGTCCTCTTCTGGCTCTATCGGGTGGAGATTATAACAGTACATGGCCAAGATGTTCAAACGTTCATAGATGACCAGCAGGGTCAAATAATAATAATCACAGTGGCAGTAGAGGGTGCAACAGGTCAGCACCTCAGGAGTAAATGTCAGTTGGCTTTTCATTGCCGATCATTCAGAGTTAGAGACAGCAGGTGCGGTAGAGAGAGAGAGTCGAAAACAGCAGGTCCGGGACAAGGTAGCACGTCCGGTGAACAGGTCAGGGTTCCATAGCCGCAGGAATAACATTTGAAACTGAAGCAGCAGCACGACCAGGTGGACTGGGGACAGCAAGGAGTCATCGGGCCAGGTAGTCCTGTGGCATGGTCCTAGGGCTCAGGTCCTCCGAGAGAAAGAGAGTGAGAGAGAATGAATTAGAGGAAGCATACTTAAATTCACACAGGATACCGGATAAGACAGGATAAATACTCCAGATATAACAGTCTGACCCTAGCCCCCCGACACATAAACGATTGCAGCATAGATACTGGAGGCTGAGACAGGAGGGGTCGGGAGACACTGTGGCCCCGTCCAACGATATCCCCAGACTGGGCCAGCCAGGCAGGATATATAACCCCACCCACCTTGCCAAAGCACAGCCCCCACACCAGTAGAGGGATATCTTCAACCATCAACTTACTACCCTGAGACAAGGCTGAGTATAGCCCAAGAAAGATCTCCCCCACGGCACGAGCATCTACATTGAATCCATTTTAAATTCAGGCTGTAACACAACAAAATGTAGAATGAGTCAAATAATAGAGATGTGATTAATTGACGTGTCACAAAACAGGAACACTGAAAAATCCATGAGTTTCAATGATCAGATGTGATTGACCTATAGGGGTGTCATGCTGAAATGCGGTAAATTTTGGGGCTGGCCTCCCGAGTGGCGCAGTGGTCTAAGGCACTGCATCATAGTGCTAGCTGTGCCACTAGAGATTCTGGGTTCAAGTCCAGGCTCTGTTGCATGCCGGACGTGACCGGGAGACCCATTGGGCAGCGCACAATTGGCCCAGATTTTGGCCGGCAGGGATGTCCTTGAACCAACGCGCACTAGCAGCTCCTGTGGCGGGCTGGGCGCAATGCACGCTGACACGGTCGCCAGGTGTTTCCTCCCACACATTGGTGCGGTTGGCTTCTGGGTTAAGTGGGCATTGTGTCAAGAAGCAGTGCGGCCTGGTTGGGTTGTGTTTTGGAGGACGCACAGCTCTCGACCTTCGCCTCTCCATACGGGAGTTGCAGCGATGAGACAAGACTGTAACTACCAATTGGATACCAGGAAATTGGGGAGAAAACAGGGTCAAGAAAATGAAGAAAAAAGATAAAACATTTTGGGGCTCGTTTTAAGACTAGCTAATTAACTGATTTCAATAAGACATTGACAAAGGAGTCTCAGATAATGTTACCACATCATTCAATGAAACACATATTGTTTGAGTACACATATCCACACAGACATGACAGGATAAATACTGTGTTCAGAAATATGTAGGGTAGTGTTCATGAAATGTCATATATTCCAAGACGGACCTCTCGGGATGATGAGAATTGCTTGGGATCAGATATGCCTATTTCGAGTGTGTGTGGAGTGAATGGGGAGGTGCAGGGCGGGGCGTTATTAATATGTGAGTGACTGAGTCTGAGTGTGTGGGTCTGTAGGGGGGGGGGGGGGGGTATGTATATGTCATTGAACCAAAATGAGGTATGTGCAGACAGGCCTTGTTTGATACAGACACAAACTACGGTTTTCCCTCCATCATGTTTAGTTCACACAAACATTTCCCCAGACTGCATTTCTGTTTGATTATGTTGTCATCCAGTAGAGGAGGAAGCTGCGATGGTGTAAGTTATGGCACGTTGCTGTGTGGGTTAACTAGGCTGGCTGTGGTGGTAGTGTGTGCTGCTGTCATTTTCTGAGGCTGCATTGAATCCAAGTCTATGCGTCAGGCCGAGGATGTCCTCTACATCCTAATGATGCTGCTTCCCTCCACACAGCCTCACAGCTGGGCCCGACGCTGCTGCGCCGCTGCCGTAAGACTGCCCCCTGCTGGGTCTTCTGCCTAGCCTATTAAAGACTATCTTGCTGTCTGGTTGTTATGTGACTACAGTGACTACACTGCTGCACTTACGTAAACACACTCGGGAAGAATTTAATTTCTGAGCCACCTTCATAAGCACTCACGTATGCACACAAACACACACATAACTCAGTTGTAGGCTGGGTATCACTGCAGTAAGCTATGTTGAATCATTATGGGAACTATAGCTGTTTTATGTGGATGTGACTGTGTCCCAAATGCCTCCCTTTTTAGTCCAAGACTTTTGACCAGAGTCCTATGGACACTGGTCAAACATAGTGCACTATAAAGGGAATAGGGTTCCATTTGTGAGGCAGACTGTAAGTTTCAAGTGCCTGCATAGGCTGGACCCCCAGCCAGTGATACTGTCTATAGGTATATAGTCTATAGGTCTCTAAGATACTGTTATACAAATGTTCCTTTCTTTTGTTCTCCTTAGAACCGACCCGTACTACCTGTGAGAACCCAGGGACACCTCGCTATGGTTCTCTGAACAGAACCTATGGCTTCAAGGTAAGGAGATAACGTCCCACACTCAAAATCATTGGTTACGTCCAAAATAGCATCATATTCCATATGTAGTGCACTACTTTTGACCAGGGGCCTCACCCTATTCCATATGTAGTGCACTACTTTTGACCAGGGCCCTCACCCTATTCCATATGTAGTGCACTACTTTTGACCAGGGCCCTCACCCTATTCCATATGTAGTGCACTACTTTTGACCAGGGCCCTCACCCTGTTCCATATGTAGTGCACTACTTTTGACCAGGGCCCTCGCCCTATTCCATATGTAGTGCACTACTTTTGACCAGGGCCCTCACCCTATTCCATATGTAGTGCACTACTTTTGACCAGGGCCCTCACCCTATTCCATATGTAGTGCACTACTTTTGACCAGGGCCCTCACCCTATTCCATATGTAGTGCACTACTTTTGACCAGGGCCCTCACCCTGTTCCATATGTAGTGCACTACTTTTGACCAGGGCCCTCGCCCTATTCCATATGTAGTGCACTACTTTTGACCAGGGCCCTCACCCTATTCCATATGTAGTGCACTACTTTTGACCAGGGCCCTCACCCTATTCCATATGTAGTGCACTACTTTTGCCCAGGGGCCTCACCCTATTCCATATGTAGTGCACTACTTTTGACCAGGGCCCAAAGGGACTATATTGGAATTTGGTTCCATTCGGGACTCTGCCATGACCATATGACACTCAGATTGCCTGCTGAAGATACTCTGTTAATGTACTGTCTGTGAATGTGTGGCGTAGGAAGTTCTGAAGTGTTAGCGATACTTCAAGGCTCTCATTCACACACTAAGCGCATGTGGTAAAAACATATATATATATATATATATATATACTTTTTTTGTCTCATACTTTCTCGACAAGGCCTTGTTACACTGAAAATAAGAATTATAAATTGTGACTGAATGGCAAGATTGGTTTAGAGACAATGACAAAGTTACATTACACGTACCTTTCTCATTGGGGCATTTTCCTTGGCTAATGATATGCAAATGAGGCAATGAATATGTTCATTACTTGTATGCAAATTCCCTCTGGCATTTGACTTCTTTAAATTTCAGATCTCTGCATGTAATGTCTGAGCAGAGACAATCATTACTGTGATGCTGATAGTGTCAATGACGATGATATCATGTCAATCATGGTCCCAAAAAATTACATTTTAGCCATTTAGCAGTCACTCTTATCCAGAGTGACTTACAGTTAGTTAGTGCATTCATCTTTAGATAGCTAGGGGGGACAACCACATATCATCACTAAGCTAATTAAACACCTCCCTCTGCAACTGGATCCTGGACTTCCGAACAGGCCGCCCCGAGGTGGTGAGGATAGGCAACAACACATCTGCCACGATGACCCTCAACACGGGGGCCCCTCAGGTGGTGTGATTAGTCCCCTCCTGTACTCCCTGTTCACCCATTAAGTTTGCAGATGACACGACGGTGGTAGGCCTTATCACTGATGATGATGAGACGGCCTACAGGGAGGAGGCCAGAGACCTGGCGGTGTGGTGCCAGGACAACAACCTCTCCCTCAACGTCAGCAAGACAAAGGATCTTGGACTACAGGAAACGGAGGGCCGAGCACACCCTCGTCCACAGGGCAGGTCAAGCGCTTCAAGTTCCTCGGTATCCACATCACTAAGGAATTATCATAGTCCACACACACCAACACAGTCGTGAAGAGGGTATGAGCCCCCTCAGGAGGCTGAAAAGATTTGGCATGGGCAGTCAGATCCTCAAAACGTTTAACAGCTAAGCTCCCTGCCATCCAGGACCTCTATATACCAGGCGATGCCAGAGGGAGGCCCTAAAAATTGTCAAAGACTCTAGCCACACAAGTCATAGACTGTTCTCTCTACTACCGCACAGCAAGTGATACCGATGCACAAAGTTTTTGAACACTCTTTGAAGAGGTAGATGTTTTTGGAAGACGGGCATGGTCTCTGCTCTCCTAGCTTCAGGAGTGTGCGGAGGAGCGGGGTGATATGGGGAAACTTGGGAAGGTTGAACACCAAGCGAGCTGCAGCATTCTGGATAAGTTGCAGGGGTTTGATGGCACAGCGGGGAGCCCAACCAACAGCGAGTTGCAGCACTCCAGACGGAAGATGACAAGTGCCTGGAATAGGACCTGCACCGCTTCCTGTGTGAAGTATGGTCATACTCTACGGATGTTTTAGAGCATGAACCTGCAGTCACTGCTTTGATGTTTGCAGAGAATGACAGGGGTGTTGTCCAGGTTCACGCCAAGGTTCTTTGTACTCTGGGATGGAGAGTCTTGGAGCGGGCAAGTCTTCCCCGGTAGGAACAGCAGCTACGCCTTGTCAAGGTTGAGCTTGAGCCGACATCTAAGCAGAGATGCCTGTTGCCATTTGGGTGTCAGAAGGGGGGGAAGGAGAAAAGTAGTTGAGTGTCATCCACATAGCAATGTTAGGAGACACCATGTGAGGATATAATGGGGCCGAGTGACTTGGTGTAAAGAGAGAAGAGGAGAGGGCCTAGAACTAAGCCCTGAGGGACACCAGTAGTGAGAGTACGTGGTGCAGAAACAGATCCTCTCCACGTCACCTGGTAGGAGCAGCATACCATTTAGGATGCTATCCAAGAGTGTTCAGAGCCTGAGACTCCCAGTCCTGAGAGGGTAGACAGGAGGATCTGATGGTTCATGTGGCGAAGGCAGCAGATAGATCTATGAGGATGAGAACATTTTGGCTCAGCTGCCCGCAGCCCTGTTCTGTAAACTCTCAATGGGTCCCTCAGCCACGGAGCAGGAGGGGAGGGCCGAGCCGTCCAGGAGGAAAGGAGACAGTGAGAGTCAAAGGATGCGGAAAGGGAGGAGAATGGGGTCGAAGAGGCAGAATCAGGAGGGAGAAGAATTTAGCAGAAGGGAGAGATGATAGGATAGAAGGAGTAGTGAGGAGTAGTGGGAGAGAGAATGACGATTGCGATGGTGCATGACCCTCTGGGTAGCTTCTGAGTGGCTAGGGTTGGAGGACAAGGAGACCTGGAGGGGGGTTGCAGTGAGATTAGTAGGCGAGCAACCTCTCGTAAAGATAAGGCCAAGCGTATGGCCTGCCTTGTGAGTGGGAAAGGACTGGGAAAAGGGGAGGTCAAAAGAGGCAAGAAGGGGAAGGAAAGATTTGGAAATAAATTAATTCAAGGCAGATGTCAGGAGGTTGAAGTTGCCAAGTACGAAGAACAGTGAGCCATCATCAGGAAATGAGCTTATCAAGGTATCAAGCTCATTGAGGAACTCTCCAAGGGCACCTGGTGGACGATATATGATGCTAATGTTAAGCTTGAGTGGACAAGTGACAGTGATAACATGGGATTAAAATGAGGAGATGGACAGGTGAGAGAGGGAGAAAATAGAAAATCTCCACTTAAGAGAAATTAGTAGCCCTGTGCCACCACTGCGACGACCAGATGCTCTCAGACTATGAAAGAAAACGTAGTCAGATGGAGAGAGTAGCTGGAGAAGCAGTGTTCTCTGGGGTGGTCCATGTCCCCGTCAGGGCCAAAATGTCAAGGGACTGAAGGGTAGCATAGGGTGAGATGAACTCAGCATTCTTGACCACAGATCGGCAGTTTCAAACACTACTAGGAGCCTCATTTATAAATAATGCGTCGGCACAAATCTAAAAAATGATATTGCCACATGCGCCAAATACAACAGGTGTAGACCTTACAGTGAAATGCTTACTTACAAGCCCTTAACCAACAATGCAGTTTTAAGAAAAAATGTGTGTTAAGTAAAAAATAGACAAGTTTAAAAAAATAACAGAAACATACGTTTTCTAATAAAAAATTATGCGAAAAAACACACACAATAGCACAATTGGTTAGGGAACCGTAAAATGGCAGCCATCTCCTCCGGTGCCATTATCCATCTGTGCGTAAACCATGAGTGGGATCATTTTGAGTGTATGTAAATTTATGCACAGCCATGACAAGTGGTGGAATAAGGGAACTGCTTGACAAGCATAGCATGGGGAAAATATATGTTGAAGGGAGGGGGTACTGTCACGTCTACTCCCGCTCCCCCTCTCTGGCGCTCGACGTCGCCAGTTTACTCATTATTACGCACACCTGCCACCATCGTTACGCGCACCTGCGCCTCATGAGACTCATCTGGACTACATCACCTTCCTGATTACCTCCCCTATATCTGTCAGTCCCTTTGGTTCTTTCCACACGTGTTATTGATTCTGTTTCTGTGGTTCATGTCTGTACGCTACTCGTGTTTCTTGTTTTGTTCCATGTTCCGTTATTTGTTACATGTACTCCCTGTACTTGCTTCCTGAGTCTTAGCGTACACGTTACAGGCTGGGCCACTCAAAGACATTCAGAGACTTGTCCCGAAGATACTCCTGCGTTGTCTTGGCTGTGTGCTTAGGGTCGTTGTCCTGTTGGAAGGTGAACCTTCGGCCCAGTCTGAGGTCCTGAGTGCTCTGGAGCAGATTTTCATCAAGGATCTCTCTGTACTTTGCTCCATTCATCTTTCCCTCGATCCTGACTAGTCTTCCAGTCCTTACCGCTGAAAAACATCTCCACAGCATGATGCTGCCACCACCATGCTTCACCGTAGGGATGGTATTGGCCAGGTGATGAGCGGTGCCTGGTTTCCTCCAGATGTGATGCTTGGCATTCAGGCCATAGAGTTCAATCTTGGTTTCATCAGACCAGAGAATCTTGTTTCTCATGGTCTGAGAGTCCTTTCGGTGCCATTTGGAAACTCCAAGTGGGCTGTCATGTTCCTTTTACTGAGGAGTGGCTTCCGTCTGGCCACTGTACCATAAAGGCTCCCGAGTGGCGCAGCGGTCTAAGACACTGCATCTCAGTGCTTGAGGCGTCACCCTGGTTCAAATCTAAAGTCCCATAGGGCGGTGCACAATTGGCCCAGCGTCATCTGGGTTTGGCTCGTGTGAGCTGTCATTGTAAATAAGAATTTGTTCTTAACTGACTTGCCTAGTTAAATAAAGGCTACATTTTTTGTATTCTGACGCCTTCACTTTTTCCACATTTTGTTATGTTACAGCCTTATTCTAAAATGTATTAAATAAAATAAAAATTGTCATCAATCTACACACAATACCCCACAATGACAACGCAAAAACAGTTTTTTGAATGTTTTGAATTTTTTCCCACAAAAATACATTATTTACACGGTGTAGGGTGCCGTCTTTCGGATGGGACGTTAAACGGGTGTCCTGACTCTCTGAGGTCATTAAAGATCCCATGGCACTTATCGTAAGAGTAGGGGTGTTAACCCCGGTGTCCTGGCTAAATTCCCAATCTGGCCCTCAAACCATCATGGTCACCTAATAATCCCCAGTTTACAATTGGCTCATTCATCCCCCTCCTCCCCCCTGTAACTATTCCCCAGGTCGTTGCTGCAAATGAGAACGTGTTCTCAGTCAACTTACCTGGTAAAATAACGGTAAAACAAACATGAGTATTCAGACACTTTGCTATGAGACTCGAAATTGAGGTCAGGTGCATCCTGTCACATCATGATTACCCTTTAGATGTTTCTACAACTTGATTGGAGTCCACCTGTGATAAATTCAATTGATTGGACATGATTTGGAAAGGTACACATCTGTCTATATAAGGTCCCACTGTTGACAGTGCATGTCAAAGAAAAATCAAGCCATGAGGTTGAAGGAATTGTCCGTAGAGCTCCGAGACAGGATTGAGTTGAGGCACAGATCTGTGGAAGGGTACTAAAACATTTCTGCAGCATTGAATGTCCCCAAGAACACAGTGGCCTCCATCATTCTTAAATAGAAGAAGTTTGGATCCACCAAGACTCCTCCTAGAGCTGGCCGCCCGGCCAAAACTGAGCAATCGGGGGAGGGGAGGTGACCAAAAACCTCAATGGTCACTCTGACAGAGGTCCAGAGTTCCTCTTTGGAGATGGGAGAACCTTCCAGAAGGACAACCATCTCTGCAGCACTCCACCAATCAGGCCTTTACATGTTTGAATGTTTTCTTTTAAATTGAACCTTTATTTAACTAGGCAAGTCAGTTAAGAACAAATTCTTATTTACAATGATGGCCTACCGGGGAACAGTGGGTTAACTGCCTTGTTCAGGGGCAGAACGACAGATTTTTACCTTGTCAGCTCGGGGATTCAATCCAGCAACCTTTTGGTTACTAGCCCAACACTCTAACCACTAGGCTATCTGCCACCAGTATGAGTGCACTATATCTTGACATGCTAGCAATATCATATAATTTGACCACATCAGTGCATTTGTTACAATAATAATCCATATCAAGTACAATAATTTGTTAAATAAAAGGCATATCTGAAAGTCAAACCATTGTTGACATACTATAAAAGACTGAGGTAATGGGAAATCGAAAAAGGGATGTCTGATCTTGCTCTGTTGGAAGATTTGGCCCATGCTGCATTCCGCAGAGGGAACAGATTGTCTCATCAGATATCGTTTCCCAAAACCAATCTCATAGGATTTTTGCAAAGATTTGAGACCTACTTTAAAAAGGAAACACATGCCATTCCGGTGCACAACCATGTGCTATCCATCTTGGGGTTTTTGGCAACGGGCACTTTTCAACAGGAGCTTGCCGATCGGCATCTCACAGCCCTTGATGAGCCAAAACAAACAGTAACATACCATTTCAATACAAGATTGCACAACAAGTTGAAGTCAAGAGGGGTTTCTTTGACATGATGCCATCAATGAATTCCCAAATACGAATAGAGAAATAGACGGCACCCACATCGACATAAAAGAACCATCCCAAAAGGATTTCAACTATGTGAACAGAAAAGTCTTCCCCTCTAAATGTACAGGTGACAGGTTAAGTGATGATCAAAAGATGCTACTGAATGCGGTGGCCAGGTGGAACTCACAACTCGTTCATTCTGCAGAACAATAGTTGGCCTATATGCCTACAGGAGGGAGCTGTTGAGGATGGATGGCTTATTGGTCAGTGTTGTCTAATCATTTGAAGTAACTTCAATTGTCCTAATAGTCCTCTCTTTGTAGCTATGTTTCTCTTTTTACTGGTCAAGTCACAACTGAGCGAACCAAATAAAACATTTTGGTTGTACTCAACCTCTGACACTAGCATCTCTATTTCAGTCTCAGAAACATGTTTTTTAATTAGGTGTCCTGTTGTATGTCATGGTACGGCATTGTATATTCCCCATGGGTTGAAGGGATGAATTGACCATATAAGGTTAATTAGGGGCGTTTCGAAATGCAAATCGCCAAGATTCTGCATGAGCACTGAGGCTGAGAACAATTGATATTCATCAATGGTTATCTCCTACCGGTGTGTGTAACTCTCATAGGAGTGTTTGATAAAGTACACTTTTTCTATGCATACAGACATTATAAATTCTGTTCGTAAGTAGTATTTTAGAATAGTTTCTACGCAATATTGATAAATGAAGCCCCAGTTATTCCAAATGTTGTGCGCGCAGGGTACACTAAATTAAAAGAGTTGCAGCCAAGGGGTGGGGAGTGTCTGTTAAGCCTAAAGGGAGAGGAACGAACAGGTATAGAAAACGCACACATGGCTGCAAAAGAGAAAAATTAGATCATCAGAAAATAACTAGGTAAGATACTCAAGTGAGACAGTGGTGTGAAGCCCTCCTCTCCTTCCTTTCTCAAACAACTCCTCAGAACAACTCCTCAGATCAACTCCTCAGAACAACTCCTCAGAACAACTCCTCAGAACAACTCCTCAGAACAACTCCTCAGAACAACTCCTCAGAACAACTCCTCAGAACAACTCCTCAGAACCATCTTTGTTTTGGAGATGGCCTTAGTTTTGCGACGAGACCGCCGTTGACAGCCGAGGAAACAAGGGAGACTGAAGTACTAACACCATTTGACCATTGCCTTGCAGAGGTGAAGAGCACACCTCCCTGTACTAATTGCTGATTGCTTCGGAGAGGAGAAACCACCCTCCCCTCCAATACAGCCACTGATTACCAAGATAACAACAGTTGCAAATTGCCCTGCCCCTTAATCCTTCTTGATGTGTCAACAATCATCTGCAAGTTAATAGCAGTCAGCAGTTCACACACCAAGAAGGCTACTGGGAAGACAGGCAGCACTTAAAGTAGATGACCCTAGCTAGCAAAAAGACAAACGAAGACTACCTATAGAATGATGATGATTATGATGATGAGCATGGTGATGGTGGATATTTCTGATGAAGAAGACATTTGCATATAAGAACAAAAAAAAGCTATGAAACACCTTACCATGGTGTACGTTACTGTTCACAAATATCACGAGCAAGCTAGAAAACAGGCTTGATGCTGAGAATAGAGTCTAACCCTGTTGTGTTTACAAGGGTTCATATTTGTGTGGCTATTATTTCATTGTGTGTGCGTGCGTCCATTATATTTGTGCGTGCATGTGCATATGCATGCTTCCATCCATGTTTCTATCTGTGCTTCCTTGTGTGTGTGTGTGTGTATGTGTGTGTGTGTGTGTGTGTGTGTTTCTGACCGTTCTGGAGTCCTATGGTGTCTACACAGCGGGACCTGTAAACACAAGCAGTCCTTCCTCCGTTCCATGTCCCTAATGAGCCTTAAAACGCTACAACTTTCCCCCACCAACAGATCTGTGTTTACGTTGTTAGGACTGATAAATGGCAAAACTGTACGGCAAATTGCCATGATTTGTCTGGGAAAAGAGAAACACATTTGCTGCATGGCTTGCCTCTAATTGTGAATTAAAAAGAAAGGCAGCAAATATCAAATGACATAAAAGTGAAGAGCAGCATGTAGTCACAGACAACAGTGTTTTCCTTCTGTCCTGGGGTTCTGTTGCATCATAAACAGTCTATTAGATAGAATACATCTATCTAGCGCACATTGTACTAAATCATCAATCCATTCTAGACGTATCAGTAAACACGAGTACATTATACAGTGTTCAGAGCTACGCTGGTGGACCACCACTAGATAAAGGAGATGGTTACACACAGAACACAAAGAACACACGGAACACATGGAACACACGGAACACATGGAACACATGGAACTCACGGAACACGGAACACACAGAAGGGAAGGGGAGAGTTATTTCTCATTGCTATTTCGGTAGCTCCTCCTTATTAAGTCAAGACATGGAAAAGAGCTCCCGCGTCTTGTAACATGAATGAACTTTAGGAATATTTTCGCCAGGGGAAAAGCAGTGAGAGGGAGGAAGGGGGTAGAGAAGGGCTTGAGGGCTCTTGCCGGGAATGAACTTTATTCATATTTTTGTCAGGGGATAAATATAATATGGAGTGAGAGGGAGGAAGAGGAGGAGTGCGAGGAAGGGTTCCTGCCAGAATGCGCTGGCATTAAGAATTCAAGCCTTATTGTAACATTTGGGGTCAAGTCATGCCCAGGCTTCAGAGAGAACAGTGAAATATCAGGCTTTCACGCCCATAAATCATTTGTCTCGCCCTCGGGAGGGAGAGAGAGAGAGAGAGAGAGAGAGAGAGAGAGAGAGAGAGGGAGAAAAAGATTAAGAAATGAGATAGATAGAGAGAGAGAGGGAGGGAGGGGGAGAGAGAGAGATTAAGAAATTAGATAGATAGAGAGAGATGGGGAGAGAGAGGGACAGGGGAGGAGAAGGAGAGGAGAGGAGACTTTGCTGGCTGCAGCCTAATGATATTGAAGCAAAGTGAAGGAGATATTGTATCCCAGAGATAAGGCCATGAGTCTTATTACTCGTCAGACTGTGTTTCAGCACCGGGGACGACGTGTTAATCAATTAATGTGTGAAGCCACTGTGTCATTCCATGACACGTTTTCATATTTCACTCCCCAGGCTCTGTCACACACATAGACACGCACACACACACATAGAGTCGTGAATGCACACACACACACACACACACACACACACACACACACACACACACACACACACACACACACATGCATGGACTCACACACATCTACACACACACACATGCAAACAGAGGAAGGCTGAGAGAGCTGAAAAGAGCTGACAAGGGCTAATCTGATATGTCGCTCTTTGAAAGGGCATCAGTGATCAGTCTGAACCAGGGAACGTGTTGGTTTGATGTATGCTGCTTAAACGAAACCTTTCATAGGGATTCAAGAGTTGACGCGTGTGTGTACATCACAGCCTTTGTTTGATAGCAACATCAAAGGTGATATCAAACTGGCCTTTAAATTGAAGCACTCCTATTCCTAGCTAGCCTGACCCCTCACGCTGAATACTCCCGCTGCTCTATTCCTAGCTAGCCTGACCCCTCACGCTGAATACTCCCGCTGCTCTATTCCTAGCTAGCCTGACCCCTCACGCTGAATACTCCCTCTGATCTATTCCCAGCTAGCTTGACCCCTCACACTGAATACTCCCGCTGCCCTATTCCTAGCTAGCCTGACCCCTCACGCTGAACACTCCCTCTGATCTATTCCCAGCTAGCTTGACCCCTCACACTGAATACTCCCGCTGCCCTATTCCTAGCTAGCCTGACCCCTCACGCTGAATACTCTCGCTGCTCTATTCCTAGCTAGCCTGACCCCTCACGCTGAATACTCCCGCTGCTCTATTCCTAGGTAGCCTGACCCCTCACGCTGAATACTCCCGCTGCTCTATTCCTAGGTAGCATGACCCCTCACGCTGAATACTCCCGCTGCTCTATTCCTAGCTAGCCTGACCCCTCACGCTGAATACTCCCGCTGATCTTTTCCTAGCTAGCTTGACTCCTCACGCTTGAAGCCCAAGGACTTTGGGCTTCAAGCGTGAGTGTGTGTGTGTGTGTGTGTGTGTATGTGTTGTGTTGTGTTGTGTTTCTCTACTCCTGCGCCTATTGGAAATGCAGGTGCACTCAGTTGTCTCTCTACTCTAACACAGGTGGGCAGCATGGTGGCGTTCCAGTGCCAGCTGGGTCACCTGCTCCAGGGCTCCACCACCCGGCTCTGCCAGGCGGACCTTACCTGGAGCGGCTCCCAGCCAGAGTGTATCCGTGAGTCACATCACACCCCCTACTGCCGTGGTTCTGATGATGTCACGGGTATTGTCACAGCCGTTATTGTGACTGGGTCATAGAGGGACAGTATAGTGAGGGGGTGGTTCTCAAACCTCTCCTGGGGACCCTCAGACATTTTCACAATTTGTTGTAGCCCTGAACTAACTCACCTAGTTGACTAGTTGAATCAGGAGTGCTAGCTGTGGAATCGATCAAATACATGGAACGGTCCCCAGAAGAGGTTTGAGAACCACCCCACACTGTCCCTCTGTGATGCCTAGTCACAACAACTGCTGTAGCTATACCCTCTGACGCCCATGATGACATCATCATAGGAAAATCCCGCATTATATAATTGCATTTATATGGTCATCCCATTCTAGGATTATATTTCTATGATAAACCCATTCTAGGATTCTAGTTCTATGGTCAACCCATTCTAGGATCATATTTTTATGGTCCTGCCATTCTAGGATTCTATTTCTATGGTCAACCCATTATAGGATTGTATATATCGTCAACCCGTTCTATGATTCTATTTCTATGGTCAGCCCATTCTAGGATTATGTTTCTATGGTCAACCTATTCTAGGATTCTGTTTCTATAGTCAGTCCATCCCCGACTCTAGCTAGGGTCCTCCATGATATCCGTCACTTCTGGCCATTCTCACTGACATCACTCTGACCGTGACATGTCACTCTGACCACATCACCGTGTTCATCTGTAAAATAAACACATCTTAGGAACCACTGACAATTTTTTACAAATTAGCCACAAAGAGTAAGAAGAGGGAGAGAGAGAGAGGGAGACGTGATGTGGTCCTAACTACACTAGTTTGTCATCGTTCTGCCGTACTGACGCGCAGAAAGTGTGGCTTGTACTGTATATCTTTGAGGATTACACAGTACATCTGTTATGTCAGGCACAGGAGTCTTGCGGGTGATTACATGCAGGTGTTTTGAAAAAAGTTTTGCTTGCATAAGAGCAGTTGGCTGTTTCCTAGGTAACAAGGATCTTAGAAGGATCATGGCACAACTATCTCCGTTAGCGCCTGCTACCGAACCAAAGGGCTTCATTACTTTTTCAATGATAAAGTAGCGCACTCTGCCAAGCTTCAAGGTCATATTTAATAACTGCCACTTTGAAAATTAATTCACATTATTGGAAACAGCAAGGATCATTTTCTACTCTCACCGTCACAGCAGGTGAGCTGATATATCAGAGGGGAAGGATGATTCTCATGAAGAGATAATCTTTATGGAGGTAGACTCAGAGACCTAGCCTAGCGGGAGAGACCCTAACCTTCACATCGGCTCTCTCCCAAATGCCCCCCATCCCCCGTACAGGGCACTACTTTTGATCAGGGACCATAGGAGAATGTAGTTCACAATATAGGGGATAGGGTGCCGTTTGGAGGCAACCATCCATACGAATCGTCAGTCAGCCCCCCTCAGGGTAGTCTTATCCACTCAGCTACCTCTATGGGGATAGGGTGAGGCAGGGTGTGGCAGGTTAAAGTGGGGTGTGATGGGGGGGTATAGAGGGGATGGTGGTGGTGGTCTCTTTTTGTCTCTCTCTCTCTCTCTCTCTCTCTCTCTCTCTCTCTCTCTCTCTCTCTCTCTCACTCACTCACCCCCTCACTCACTCACTCACTCACTCACTCACTCACTCACTCACTCACTCACTCACTCACCTATCCCAGGAGTGTTAATGTCCCCATCCAGGCAGGGAGGAGAGAAAGACAAACCCTGGTCTTATCTCCCCATACAGCCGGTCTCCATCCCTCTCCACTCACACATGCACGTCACTCCCACGTCACACCATGGCAAAGCACCCACCCCCATCACCCTCTCCATCTAGCAGTATAACGATATAGCACAGTAGTAGTATAAGGATATAGCACTTAGTAGTAGTATGAGAAAATGGTGTTAAAATATGATTTATATACACTAATTAAGTATAGGCTTACCGCAATATTAATGTATTGTATGAGAAAATTATTGGAATACAGATATAATTTCCAGTCAAATGGAAGAAGAAATGCCAGGGTGGCAGTGGATGCACACTCTCTGTCTGCCCAGCCATGGGAAGATACAATCAAAGGCCCCAGCTAGCACATTTGGTTCCTTGGAAGTTGTGGGAACGTACGTTTTTGGTTTCCGATTAGGTTCTAGGAACGAAGCCATAAGTTTCCTGACTGGTAAAACTGAATGTCCTGAGAACGAATGTGAAAACGTACATTTTTAGGTTGCAGGGTGTTTCTGAGAATGTTGTATTATTACTTTGGCACGGCGTCAGTGAGATTTAAACCTATGATCTTCTGTTCTCTGTCCATGGAATTAGTCCACTGCGCCACCAGGATGGAGGCTAGCATGCCATGTTTTTACATGTTAGTCTATTCAAACAGACCCCCATTTCAAAGGAAACAAGCACTCATTAAGATCAGGTGTTGCCAGTTAGTGGACTTGGCCAACACACCTGAACACACTTAACAAGATAGAAGATAGAGTTTTGTTAATGCTGAGAACTGAACGATGTGAGAACATAACAATGTGAGAACATGAATTAAATAGAACCACAAAGAAACCTGTGGGAAACGTTAGGCTGAAGTTCTGAAATTCCCACAGAAGAACGCTGTATCTTAACGTTCTCTGAACTATTTGAGAACATTCCCAATGTCAAACCAGTTCGAGAACGTTCATAGAACATTACTAAAATTGAAATGAAATGTAACCATGTTTGAACTTTTAGGGAAAATTCTGTTAAATTAATGAAATACGATTTTTTTTTGTTTTTTTTGTCAAGTTCCTAAAATGTGCTGAGAATGTTCCAAAACCAAGTAACTATTCTGCACCATTCCCAGAAAGTTGTGGGAAGGTTGTATGCAAAATAGCCATAGTAAACCACACTCTCACCAAGCTCTAAGAAACATATCGTCCTCAGAACATTATGTGCTAGCTGGGTGAACTCCCTTAAACCAGTTTGTTTCATGGCTGACTTAGAGAGCATTGACAGATGGCTACCAATGTCAGATTGCTGTTCACTCCAAGCATCTTTACTCATAACTACATTTCACTCTTTCTGTAATTAGCCTATATTCTGCCAATTGTGTGAAGAAATGTCAACACCCAGTGTCACACAAATGTCATTGATATAGTACAATATGTGTAGGATTACTCACAGTGTGTAATGTAATATTCAGTAACTATACATAGCCCTTTTCATATTGGAATAAACAAAAAAAGAATACTTAAGTCTCACCATAACCTCCAACAGCTATCACACTGCCCCAAAATATCCCCCCACCTCCTGTACTGTTAATCATCAAGAGACCCATCAACAGACACACACACACGCATTCACATATACACACACATACATACACACACATACACACACACATACACACACACACACACACACACACACACACACACACACACATACACACACACACACACACACACACACACACACACACACACATACACACACACGCATACACACACACACATACACTCATACACACACACACACACATACACACACACACACATACACACACACACATACACACACACACACATACACACACACACACACACACACACACACACACGCATTCACATATACACACACATACATACACACACACACACATACACACATATACACACACACACACACACACATACACACACACGCATACACACACACACACACACACACACACACACACACACACACACACACACACACACACACACACACACCCGCATACACATACACACACACACACACACACATACACACACACAAAAAATACACCAAAATAAAAGAGAATTGGTGGGTCAGTTGGAGCATTGCTCCCTCCACATACCTAATCCCAGCCCCTTTTGATCAAAGATGGATGAAAGTGGTTCACTGGCTTAGCTGAGTGACTGAGAATCTCCTGCTGTTTGATCTTCCATGGGTTGGTGGGTTGGGGCAGTGACAGGTAAACACACACACACACTGTACACACACACACACACACACACTTCTCTTTCACTCTGTGCAGACTGCCACAGCACATCAGTGCATATCTGACCCTTTCTGGGTTGCTCAACTCAACTCCAGGCCATCTCTGTAGACTGTGTAGAATGCAACCATCCATCCCTGAGAAAGTAACCAGTCGTATTCACACACACAGTGCAGCAGTAGGAGGTGTCTTTGTGTTTAGAGTGTTCTGTTTGTCTAAGGTTCTGGGTAGCCAGTGAATCAGTGCAGACTTGGTGTAAGCACATCTAGTCACTTGCAGGATACAAAAAGTGAAGTCAGGAAGGAAAGACATATACCAGCCAGTGACTTTGCAAAATAATGAAAAGAAAATTCAATAGAACTTTGATGGAGGCTGCAACTATGGGCAGATGGTGAGAAGAATAGCAGTCAGCTATGGGCAGGTGAGAAGAATAGCAGACAAATATGGGCAGGTGAGAAGAATAGTAGACAGATATGGGCAGGTGAGAAGAATAGCAGACAGATATGGGAAGGTGAGAAGAATAGCAGACAGATATGGGAAGGTGAGAAGAATAGCAGACAAATATGGGCAGGTGAGAAGAATAGCAGACAGATATGGGAAGGTGAGAAGAATAGCAGACAGATATGGGCAGGTGAGAAGAATAGCAGACAGATATGGGCAGGTGCAGGTGAGAAGAATAGCAGACAGACATGGGCAGGTGAGAAGAATAGCAGGCAGATATGGACAGGTGGTGAGAAGAATAGCAGACAGATATGGGCAGGTGAGAAGAATAGCAGACAGACATGGGGAGGTGAGAAGAATATCAGACAGATATGGGCAGGTGAGAGGAATAGCAGACAGATATGGGCAGGTGAGAAGAATAGCAGACAGATATGGACAGGTGGTGAGAAGAATAGCAGACAGATATGGGCAGGTACAGGTGAGAAGAATAGCAGACAGATATGGGCAGGTACAGGTGAGAAGAATAGCAGACAGACATGGGCAGGTACAGGTGAGAAGAATAGCAGACAGATATGGGCAGGTACAGGTGAGAAGAATAGCAGACAGACATGGGCAGGTGAGAAGAATAGCAGACAGACATGGGCAGGTACAGGTGAGAAGAACCATATTAGTATGTGGAAAAAGCGCATCTCTCTCTTTCTTTCGCCTTTCCTCAGTCTCTCTCATTTGTTCTCCCTCTCCTGTCCTCTTGTCTTCTCCCCCTCCTTCTCCCTCCCTCCCAGCCCACTCGTGTAAGCAGCCAGAGAGCCCGGCCCATGTGGAGGTGATGGGGATGGACCTGCCAGGGTTTGGCTACACCCTCCTCTACTCCTGCCAGGCTGGGTTCTTCCTGTCCGGGGGCTCGGAACACCGCGTCTGCAAGTCCGACGGTACCTGGACCGGGAAGATGCCCATTTGTCGAGGTACAGGACAGGAACATGACATGTCCAGTGTGTTTGTTTGTGTCTGTGTGGCTCCAGGGTGAAGTTCCACCTAACTTTCCACCAATCCTAACCTTAGCCGTGTGTGTGTGTGTGTGTGTGTGTGTGTGTGTGTGTGTGTGCGTGTGCGTGTGTGTGTGTGTGTGTGTGTGCAATGGCATATGCTGATACAGTACAGAGGCTCTCTTGTGCCGCAGGCCGTGATTGCAGCCGCAATGGTATGGAGCATATTCACACACACTCCTGGCCACTGCTGCATCGCACAGCTGTGCATTGCAGGCCACAGAGTAATTACACACACATTAACAGATGTGTAATGTTGTGGGAGAAGTTCCCACTGTGCCAGGCTGCTCTGCTACCACTGCAGCAGACAGCATCTTGTGCTATTCTAGTGTCTATCATGCCAGTGCAGTGGAACAGACAGGACACCGATGGCCCACCGATGGCACTTACCTTCACTGTCATGTAGAGGGCCACAGAACACGCCCTACTGCAGAACCCCATGCATGCTTATTTCTGGCTTTCTTCTTACCAGATACCTTTTATACTTTTATTACCAAAAACATCATGAGAGGAAAGCTTGCAAGTTAGCATGTCATTGTACTATGTAGACTTCGCTGTATGCTGTGAATATCCGTAGGACAAATCAACTTGGATTTGATTAGATTTTCTATCATTTGTACAAGATGTCATGCTTGACTTTTACATTCCAGGACACACCATTTGCATTTATTACCCAGATTGCCCAGATTACCCAGATCCAGACATTTAGAAATTCCACATCCAGAACTCTAAATGGAACTGACAATAGAACTCAGAATTCGACCCCAAGGAGTTAAATTGCATTATCTGTTGATGTGTGTTGCTGATGCACATCATTACATGATTAGAAGTCCCCACATGGGGAAGTTGATTTGATATAATGGGACTAATGCTCTTTTTTTGTCTCCTATAGCTGGGTCCAAACTCTCAGAGAAGCCCATCAAGCCAGTGGCAGGGACACCCAGTCCCAAGCTGAACGGTGAGTGCCTGACTGAAGTGTCATCACCACACACACACACACACACACACACACACACACACACACACACACACACACACACACACACACACACACACCATTACAGCAACATCAAAAAGAGCAATGTTCTGATTACAAAATACTACTCTGATGCCGGTACTGTAAAGTGCAGCTAGCATTCACAACAGAATGAATATGAACAGCTTCATCTGGCCTCGCAGGGGGCGAGCGCTTCGCTAATAGCACCTCAGAAGGACTGGTGTCCTTAATTCAATCTTGAGTGCCCCTCTTGAGGGACTAGAAGTTAATGAAGACTGGAAAAAGTGAGTCTGACGGTAAAACGTCCCGGCAGCACAGGCCTGACAGTCTTACGCTCTCTCTCGTTCTCTCTCTCTTTCTCTTTTACTCTTTCTCTCTCTCACAGAGTAATCTGTGGTGCAGTGATATAGCAGCCCAACCATCCCAAAGTTTACGCTGCCTTCATAACAAGTTTAACATTTATCAACTTAGAGAGGAACTAAGTTTTTTAAAAGCTTGGAGGTAAATTACTAAGTTTGACATGAGTGTCACATTTTAGGGAAAACCCAGATGCAGACAGTGTTGAAGTAACAACAGTTTATTACTAGAACAGGGGAATGCAAAACGCCAGGTCAAGGGCAGGCAGAGGTCAGTAATCCAGATCAGATTCAAAAGGTACAGAACGGCAGGCAGGCTCAGGGTCAGGGCAGGCAGTCTCAGGGTCAGGGCAGGCAGTCTCAGGGTCAGGGCAGGCAGTCTCAGGGTCAGGGCAGGCAGAATGGTCAAAACCGGGGAAACTATAAAACAGAAACTATAGAAAAAGACAGGAGCAATGGGGAAAATGCTGTTAGGCTTGACGGACAAAACGAACTGGCAACAGAAAAACAGAGAACACTGGTATAAAAATGGGAATAATGGGGGAAGATGGGCAACACCTGGAGGGGGGTGGAAACAAGCACAAAGTGAAACAGATCAGGGTGTGACACAGGATGAAAGGTCCCAGGGCCCTGTGTCTGTGAACATTAGTAGTATTTGATCAATCATGATGAATTCTATAGACTTACAAACAGTGACAGTATGACTTAACCAAGGTCTTATTTTTCTGTTTTCCTCTTATTTCTTAAAATATTTGTTCAGTTTTATTGAAAGAATAGAAATGAAAAGAGAAGACAGTGTGAAGACCGGTGGGGCCAGGATTCGATCCCACGCAGGCAAGCGCAGGCAAGGGGATGGCGTGTGGACTAAACCGCTTGACCAACCTCAGGCACAACCAAGGCCCTCTAATAATCAATATTGTCTATGCTCTGTTTCAGTTCCTGATGACGTCTTTGCTCCTAACTATATCTGGAAGGGTTCATACAACTACAAGGGAAGAAAACAACCAATGACTCTGAGTATCACGAGCTTTAACGCCACCACGGGAAGGGTTAACGTATCCTTGACCAATAGCAACATGGAACTGCTGCTTTCAGGTACGACATCTGCATTTTACGCCATATTACACAGAGAGGACACGCTAGGCAAGGTCCGTAGCCACTCCTTGAACACACACACACACACAGATGAATACACACACACAGATTCACACACACATAGCATGTCATCATGTAGTCACTGGAGTAGAATGGAGCTGGCGTTTCAGATGCAGAGTTTCTCTCCCACAATATGCATATGACTAGAAATGAGTGTTACTAAACATAGCTGACATCGTTTGATTGGTAGGGCCTTAATGTCAGACGGTGTCCATTTAGGACTGTATCTACTTAGTGGGAAATTCAATTATGTTGTTTATTTGCCTGTGTGGAGGACA
The DNA here is from genome assembly GCF_029448725.1 of Salvelinus fontinalis. Classification (NCBI taxonomy): domain Eukaryota; kingdom Metazoa; phylum Chordata; class Actinopteri; order Salmoniformes; family Salmonidae; genus Salvelinus; species Salvelinus fontinalis. The sequence goes on along the minus strand of NC_074686.1, from coordinate 33,578,317 downwards.
TTTGCTAACGTAGAAAAGGGCATTTATGGTCTGTCTGATCTGAGAACATGTTTTGAGTTGAGGTGTTTTGATTTTTCAGTGTGCTGTAATTGATTTGAAAGCTATGACTCATTTATTTCATATTCATTTTTGGGGGGTGTTTTCGCATAGCCCCTTAATATAATATTTATTCTGTTCCTTAATGTGCCTTCATTAGTGTAGCCTAATGGATGTGTAAAACTACCCCCCCCCCCCACACACATTTCTCTTAAATGAAATATTAATCTGATCTGACAAATCTTTCACGGATTTACCATAATTATCTGGAGAGAAGAGTCCCCTTCTCCTCTTCCCCCCACTCCTTTCCTCTCACTCCTTCTCCTATTCCCCTTCACTCCTTCCCTCGCACTCCTTCCACCCTCACTCCTCCGACACTCTTTCCCCCCTTCTCCTCTTCCTCCCTCACTCCTTCCCCTCACTCCTCACTCCTTTCCCCCTCAGTCCTTCCCCTCCCTCTTTCCCCCTCACTCCTTTTCCCTCACTCCTTCTCCCTCACTCCTTCCCCCTCTCTTCTTCTCCTCTCTCTTCTTCTCCCCTCACTCCTTCTCCCCTCACTCCTTCTCCCCTCACTCCTTCTCCCCTCACTCCCCCCTCACTCCTTCTCCCCTCAATCCTCCCCCCCTCACTCCTTCCCCCATCACTCCTTCTCCCCTCACTCCTTCTCCCCTCACTCCTTCCCCCATCACTCCTTCTCCCCTCACTCCTTCCCCCTCACTCCTTCTCCCCACCCTCCTTCTCCCCATCACTCCTTCTCCCATCACTCCTTCTCCCCTCACTCTTCTCCCCTCACTCCTTCTCCCCTCACTCCTTCTCCCCATCAGTCCTTCTCCCATCACTCCTTCTCCCCTCACTCTTCTCCCCTCACTCTTCTCCCCATCACTCCTTCTCCCCTCACTCTTCTCCCCATCACTCCTTCTCCCATCACTCCTTCTCCCCTCACTCTTCTCCCCATCACTCCTTCTCCCATCACTCCTTCTCCCCTCACTCTTCTCCCCTCACTCCTTCCCCCTCACTCTTCTCCCCACACTCCTTCTCCCATCACTCCTTTTCCCTCACTCTTCTCCCCACACTCCTTCTCCCATCACTCCTTTCCCCTCACTCTTCTCCCCACACTCCTTCTCCCATCACTCCTTTCCCCTCACTCCTTCTCCCATCACTCCTTTCCCCTCACTCTTCTCCCCACACTCCTTCTCCCATCACTCCTTCTCCCCTCACTCCTTCTCCCCACACTCCTTCTCCCCTCACTCCTTCTCCCCTCACTCTTCTCCCCACACTCCTTCTCCCATCACTCCTTCTCCCCTCACTCCTTCTCCCATCACTCCTTCTCCCCTCACTCCTTCTCCCCTCACTCCTTCCCCCCCACTCTTCTCCCCTCACTCCTTCTCCCCACACTCCTTCTCCCCTCACTCCTTCTCCCCTCACTCTTCTCCCCACACTCCTTCTCCCATCACTCCTTCTCCCCTCACTCCTTCTCCCCACACTCCTTCTCCCATCACTCCTTCTCCCCTCACTCTTCTCCCCTCACTCCTTCTCCCCTCACTCTTCTCCCCACACTCCTTCTCCCCTCACTCCTTCTCCCCTCACTCCTTCTCCCCTCACTCCTTCTCCCCTCACTCTTCTCCCCTCACTCCTTCTCCCCACACTCCTTCTCCCCTCACTCCTTCTCCTCACACTCCTTCCCCCCTCACTCCTTCCCCCTCACTCCTTTCCCCCTCACTCCTTCTCCCATCACTCCTTCTCCCCATCACTCCTTCTCCCATCACTCCTTCTCCCCTCACTCTTCTCCCCTCACTCCTTCTCCCCTCACTCCTTCTCCCCATCACTCCTTCTCCCCCTCACTCCTTCTCCCCTCACTCCTTCTCCCCTCACTCCTTCTCCCCATCACTCCTTCTCCCCCTCACTCCTTCTCCCCTCACTCCTTCCCCCATCACTCCTTCCCCATCACTCCTTCCCTCTCTCTTCTTCTCCCCTCACTCCTTCTCCCCTCACTCCTTCCCCCATCACTCCTTCCCCATCACTCCTGCCCCATCACTCCTTCCCTCTCTCTTCTTCTCCCCTCACTCCTTCCCCCTCACTCCTTCCCCCTCACTCCTTCTCCCCATCACTCCTTCTCCCATCACTCCTTCTCCCCTCACTCCTTTCCCCTCACTCTTCTCCCCTCACTCCTTCCCCCATCACTCCTTCTCCCCTCACTCCTTCTCCCCTCACTCCTTCCCCCATCACTCCTTCCCCATCACTCCTTCCCTCTCTCTTCTTCTCCCCTCACTCCTTCCCCCTCACTCCTTCTCCCCTCACTCCTTTCCCTCACTCCTTTCCCCCTCACTCCTTCCCTCTCTCTTCTTCTCCCCTCACTCCTTCCCCCTCACTCCTTCTCCCCTCACTCCTTTCCCTCACTCCTTTCCCCCTCACTCCTTCCCCCTCTCTTCTTCTCCCCTCACTCCTTCCCCTCACTCCTTTCCCCATCACTCCTTCTCCCCCTCACTCCTTCCCCTCACTCCTTCCCCCTCTCTTCTTCTCCCCCTCACTCCTTCTCCCCTCACTCCTTTCCCTCACTTCTTTCCCTCACTCCTTTCCCCATCACTCCTTCTCCCCTCACTCCTTCCCCTCACTTCTTCCCCATCTCACTCCTTCCCCCCTCACTCCTACTCCCTCGTTTCTCCACAGCTGCCTTTAACCTAGCTGACATGTGATTTACATCATCAAATAAATCAGCTTAATTTAAATTGGACTTTGAATTGCCCAGCAGCCGTTGCAAATTATGACACAGAAAGGTGAATGCAGCGCTATTCACTCACTGAAAAGAAATGTGTCTGGGAGATATAGAAATCACAAAGTGATCATACCGCTGAGGCACAGGAGGAGGCCATTTTGTGTTTTTAATAAGAGGGGACCATTAGCTTATTTCACATTTAGAGAGGCCAGGCAGTGGATTGAGCATGTTAATTGAATGTGTGTTATTACTACCACTGTGTACATCAGTCTGTTTGGAGCGACAGCGAAGGGCCGGGGCCTCTGATAGGCCTTAATATGGTGCTCCCTGTCTCTGCCTTCGGTTGTAGGAGGCTGTTAGTAATAGAAAGTACGGTTGATGAGTGAGTGTTCTACTACAGTAAATTGCTCCATGGTTGAAGAAGATAGCGCTCAGTGTTTATATCACCTCTTTTCATTTTCCACACAGACACATACAGACGAAGAGTGAGATAGGAGAGGGAGACCATCATCATTGGGTCATTGTCTGTGATTGTGTCCCCTGAGTACCACCAGTTACAGTATATCAGTGTTGTGCCTTGGCCTCACATCACCCCTCTTGTCCTCCTGTGTTGTTTTGTGTTGTGCTGCAGGTGTCTATAAGAGCCAGGAAGCACGGTTGATGCTGCTCATGTACCATGTGAAAACGTCCACTCACACCACGCTGGGCAAGGTCAAGGAGGAGACGTGGTCCATGGACGGTTTTGTAAGTTTACCGTTTCGTAACATTTACATGTTGGTCATTTAGTAGCGCTTTCATCCAGAACGATTTATAGAGATCTTGCTACTCATTGGACGTGGTGTATTAATGTTGAAATGGCATCTGAGAAACCAATGTAAATCAACGAGGGAGCTCTGCTGAAAAACGACAGCCGTGCACCTGGTGATCCAAACGGGTTACCAGGTGTTATTTCATGTGTATTACAAAATGGACTCAAATGCTTTCCCTGTTTTGTATTTAGTAAAAATGCAATTCTGAAAATATGGATTTTTCCTTTATAATTCTACCCCATGGTGAAAAGTACCATTCAAAAGGACGTGACTGACGGGACTACCTGACTGACTGATTGACTGACTGATTGATTGATTGACTTGCTGACTGACTGATCATATCTGTCTGCCTGTATTCTCCTAGGTGTCTGCAGAGCCTGATGGTGCCACCTATGTCTTTCAAGGCTTCATACAGGGTAGAGACTACGGTCAGTTTGGACTGCAGAGGCTAGGTAAACATCACCACATATCCACTGTGTTTTTATATCAACTTTCTCACTGTCAACAATATTGTGTCATTTCAGTATATAGAAATAAAAAGCGTATGTCAGAAATATTTGATATAGACTAAAAGGTTACTGTGAGAATATTCATGTTGTTCCTCTCCCACACAGGTCTTAACATGTCAGAGAGTAATAACTCGTCCAATCCACCTCATGGTACAAACAGTAGCTCTGTGGCCATAGCAATCCTTGTGCCTTTTTTCGCCCTGATATTTGCAGGCTTCGGGTTTTATCTTTACAAACAGCGGTAAGTGTACCTACCTACCTACCAGCTATTATTACCTACCTACCAGCTATTATTACCTACCTACCAGCTATTATTACCTACCTACCTACCTACCAGCTATTATTACCTACCTACAACCAGCTGTTATTACCGACCGACCTACCACCAGCTATTATTACCTACCTACCTACCAGCTATTATTACCTACCTACCAGCTATTATTACCGACCTACCAGCTATTATTACCTACCTACCAGCTATTATTACCGACCTACCAGCTATTATTACCTACCGACCTACCACCAGCTATTATAACCGACCTACCACCAGCTATTATAACCGACCTACCACCAGCTATTATAACCGACCTACCACCAGCTATTATAACCGACCTACCACCAGCTATTATAACCGACCTACCACCAGCTATTATTACCGACCGACCTACCACCAGCTATTATAACCGACCTACCACCAGCTATTATAACCGACCTACCACCAGCTATTATTACCGACCGACCTACCACCAGCTATTATAACCGACCTACCACCAGCTATTATTACCGACCGACCTACCACCAGCTATTATAACCGACCTACCACCAGCTATTATTACCGACCGACCTACCACCAGCTATTATAACCGACCTACCACCAGCTATTATAACCGACCTACCACCAGCTATTATTACCGACCGACCTACCACCAGCTATTATAACCGACCTACCACCAGCTATTATAACCGACCTACCACCAGCTATTATTACCGACCGACCTACCACCAGCTATTATTACCGACCTACCACCGGCTATTATTACCGACCGACCTACCACCAGCTATTATTACCGACCGACCTACCACCAGCTATTATTACCGACCGACCTACCACCAGCTATTATAACCGACCTACCACCAGCTATTATTACCGACCGACCTACCACCAGCTATTATTACCGACCGACTTACCACCAGCTATTATTACCGACCGACCTACCACCAGCTAGTATTACCGACCGACCTACCACCAGCTAGTATTACCGACCGACCTACCACCAGCTAGTATTACCGACCGACCTACCACCAGCTATTATTACCAACCTACCACCAGCTATTATTACGAGACCGACCTTCCACCAGCTATTATAACCGACCTACCACCAGCTATTATTACCAACCTACCACCAGCTAGTATTACCGACCGACCTACCACCAGCTATTACCGACCGACCTACCACCAGCTATTACCGACCGACCTACCACCAGCTATTATTACCAACCTACCACCAGCTATTATTACCGACCGACCTTCCACCAGCTATTATAACCGACCTACCACCAGCTATTATTACCAACCTACCACCAGCTAGTATTACCGACCGACCTACCACCAGCTATTACCGACCGACCTACCACCAGCTATTATTACCGACCTACCAGCAGCTATTATTACCAACCTACCACCAGCTAGTATTACCGACCGACCTACCACCAGCTAGTATTACCGACCGACCTACCACCAGCTATTATAACCGACCTACCACCAGCTATTATTACCAACCTACCACCATCTATTATTACCGACCGACCTACCACCAGCTAGTATTACCGACCTACCACCAGCTAGTATTACCGACCGACGACCTACCACCAGCTATTATTACCGAGCGACCTACCACCAGCTATTATTACCAACCTACCACCAGCTAGTATTACCGACCGACCTACCACCAGCTATTACCGACCGACCTACCACCAGCTATTATTACCGACCTACCACCAGCTATTATTACCGACCTACCACCAGCTAGTATTACCGACCGACCTACCACCAGCTAGTATTACCGACCGACCTACCACCAGCTAGTATTACCGACCGACCTACCACCAGCTATTATAACCGACCTACCACCAGCTATTATTACCAACCTACCACCAGCTATTATTACCGACCGACCTACCACCAGCTAGTATTACCGACCTACCACCAGCTATTATTACCAACCTACCACCAGCTATTATTACCGACCGACCTACCACCAGCTATTAATACCGACAGACTTACCACCAGCTATTATTACCGACCAACCTACCACCAGCTAGTATTACCGACCGACCTACCACCAGCTATTATTACCGACCGACCTACCACCAGCTATTAATACCGACAGACTTACCACCAGCTATTATTACCGACCGACCTACCACCAGCTAGTATTACCGACCGACCTACCACCAGCTATTATTACCGACCGACCTACCACCAGCTATTATTACCGACGACCTACCACCAGCTATTATTACCGACCGACCTACCACCAGCTATTATTACCGACCGACCTACCACCAGCTATTATTACCGACCGACCTACCACCAGCTAGTATTACCGACCGACCTACCACCAGCTATTATTACCGACCGACCTACCACCAGCTATTATTACCGACCGACCTACCACCAGCTATTATTACCGACGACCTACCACCCGCTATTATTACCAACCTACCACCAGCTATTATTACCGACCGACCTACCACCAGCTATTATTACCGACCTACCACCAGCTATTATTACCGACCGACCTACCACCAGCTAGTATTACCGACCGACCTACCACCAGCTAGTATTACCGACCGACCTATCACCAGCTATTATTACCGACCTATCACCAGCTATTATTACCAACCTACCACCAGCTATTATTACCGACCTACCACCAGCTATTATTACCGACCGACCTACCACCAGCTATTATTACCGACCTACCACCAGCTAGTATTACCGACCGACCTACCACCAGCTATTATTACCAACCTACCACCAGCTATTAATACCGACCGACCTACCACCAGCTAGTATTACCAACCGACCTACCACCAGCTATTAATACCGACCGACCTACCACCAGCTATTATTACCGAGCGACCTACCACCAGCTATTATTACCAACCTACCACCAGCTAGTATTACCGACCGACCTACCACCAGCTATTACCGACCGACCTACCACCAGCTATTATTACCGACCTACCACCAGCTATTATTACCGACCTACCACCAGCTAGTATTACCGACCGACCTACCACCAGCTAGTATTACCGACCGACCTACCACCAGCTAGTTTTACCGACCGACCTACCACCAGCTATTATAACCGACCTACCAACAGCTATTATTACCAACCTACCACCAGCTATTATTACCGACCGACCTACCACCAGCTAGTATTACCGACCTACCACCAGCTATTATTACCAACCTACCACCAGCTATTATTACCGACCGACCTACCACCAGCTATTAATACCGACAGACTTACCACCAGCTATTATTACCGACCAACCTACCACCAGCTAGTATTACCGACCGACCTACCACCAGCTAGTATTACCGACCGACCTACCACCAGCTATTATTACCGACCGACCTACCACCAGCTATTAATACCGACAGACTTACCACCAGCTATTATTACCGACCGACCTACCACCAGCTAGTATTACCGACCGACCTACCACCAGCTATTATTACCGACCGACCTACCACCAGCTATTATTACCGACGACCTACCACCAGCTATTATTACCGACCGACCTACCACCAGCTATTATTACCGACCGACCTACCACCAGCTATTATTACCGACCGACCTACCACCAGCTAGTATTACCGACCGACCTACCACCAGCTATTATTACTGACCGACCTACCACCAGCTATTATTACCGACCGACCTACCACCAGCTATTATTACCGACGACCTACCACCAGCTATTATTACCAACCTACCACCAGCTATTATTACCGACCGACCTACCACCAGCTATTATTACCGACCTACCACCAGCTATTATTACCGACCGACCTACCACCAGCTAGTATTACCGACCGACCTACCACCAGCTAGTATTACCGACCGACCTATCACCAGCTATTATTACCAACCTACCACCAGCTATTATTACCGACCTACCACCAGCTATTATTACCGACCGACCTACCACCAGCTATTATTACCGACCTACCACCAGCTAGTATTACCGACCGACCTACCACCAGCTATTATTACCAACCTACCACCAGCTATTAATACCGACCGACCTACCACCAGCTAGTATTACCGACCGACCTACCACCAGCTATTAATACCGACCGACCTACCACCAGCTATTATTACCGACCTACCACCAGCTAGTCTTACCGACCTACCACCAGCTAGTCTTACCGACCTATCACCAGCTAGTCTTACCGACCTACCACCAGCTAGTATTACCGACCTACCACCAGCTAGTCTTACCGACCTACCACCAGCTAGTCTTACCGACCTATCACCAGCTAGTCTTACCGACCTACCACCAGCTAGTCTTACCGACCTACCACCAGCTAGTCTTACCGACCTATCACCAGCTAGTCTTACCGACCTACCACCAGCTAGTCTTACCGACCTACCACCAGCTAGTCTTACCGACCTACCACCAGCTAGTCTTACCGACCTACCACCAGCTAGTCTTACCGACCTACCACCAGCTAGTCTTACCGACCTATCACCAGCTAGTCTTACCGACCTACCACCAGCTAGTCTTACCGACCTACCACCAGCTAGTCTTACCGACCTACCACCAGCTAGTCTTACCGACCTACCACCAGCTAGTCTTACCGACCTACCACCAGCTAGTCTTACCGACCTACCACCAGCTAGTCTTACCGACCTACCACCAGCTAGTCTTACCGACCTACCACCAGCTAGTCTTACCGACCTACCACCAGCTAGTCTTACCGACCTACCACCAGCTAGTCTTACCGACCTACCACCAGCTAGTCTTACCGACCTACCACCAGCTAGTCTTACCGACCTACCACCAGCTAGTCTTACCGACCTACCACCAGCTAGTCTTACCGACCTACCACCAGCTAGTCTTACCGACCTACCACCAGCTAGTCTTACCGACCTATCACCAGCTAGTCTTACCGACCTACCACCAGCTAGTATTACCTGCACAGTATACTGTGCTACTGTGTCAGGAGCTACAGCATTTGTGTTACGTACTGGTTGTTGTTATTCACATGTAGGACCATGAACAATTCCTGTGTTTCTCCACAGGACTGCCCCTTAAACGCACTACATATTCTTAGAAAAGCTACATGTTGACTTCATACTGACTTCTTCTCTTCCACTGAGTCTGAACAATGTGTTGGTCCTTCTCTAGGACTACTCCTAAAGCCCAGTACACAGGCTGCTCCGTCCACGAGAACAACAACGGCCAGGCGGCCTTCGAGAACCCCATGTACAACACCAGTGCCAAGTCGGTGGAAGGCAAAGCTGTCCGGTTCGACCCTAACCTGAATACAGTCTGCACAATGGTATAATGAAGTCCGCTTGGCGACTGCATCATTTTTTTCTTATTTTTGTATCGGGGTAAAAAAAGAACAGGAAAATGCTTTTGCGAAACGAGCGGATTTAATTGAGATTTAGACTTGCGATAGAGATGGAAGACAGTCCAGTCTAGGTGTGTTGGCCATGGTGGCAACAGAGGTACAAGAAACAAATCCTCTGGTACTTAAAGCACACTCTTCAGGAACTTTGACTGGTCATGTGTGTCGAGAAGGACACTTATTGGGAGACTAGACCAACATCACGTTTTAGAAGACTGAACTGAGAACTGAGAAACATAAAAACCCAAATCTTCACAGTGGTCGACGAGTGACTTGGAGAGTTCTGACGTTACCTTATTATATTGCACTCTGCGAGTGTTTCTTCTTCACAGTCGACTGGGTCTTTTTTATAAATTGAAAAGGATCTGTAAATCTTCTTCTTGCATATATGAGAAGCATTCACCACCTATATTTTTGTGCTATATATTATCATGTGGGAGGGGCCAATGGCAGCGAGATTATATGAAGCGTTTATAGAAAAGAGAAGAAGAAAATAAAATATTTCAAAAGAATTCTGTTCACAACAAAAAAAAACACAGAAGTATTTTGGGGTTCATTTTTAAAGTGTTAAATTGTTTTTTAAAACAACGGTTTTGACCGTAACTCCCTCTTCTCTAGCTTCAGTCCCACGTTCTGTGTTTTTTCCCCACTGAGCCAATCAGGGGTGTTTGAAGTACTGATGTTAACTGTGAGGTGTGAATAGAAGGGGTTTTCTGGATTATTGAACTCTTATTTTGCCATTTTGGATCATGACCCAAAGATCGAACTTTCCAGACAACATTTTCATTTTGACTTTTCATTATATTGCACTTTTTTTGTTACGATTTTCTTTTGTTTCAATAGTTGTTGCAGTATTCGTCGATGTATCCAAGTGGGTCATTTTTACACAGTGCCTACCAAACACCATGTGAATCAGGTCTGCTGCTCTTTCCTCTTCTCCTCATCCCCCCCGTTCCTGTCTTTCACTTTTCTAATCTACGGCCTCATTCCCTCTCTCCTTCACCTCACATGACTTGATGTGTTGCTGAACACTTAACACGGACACAGTCTGGTGACACACCACAGCTCCATTCCACTCATTAGGTGACAGGTTTTGTTTTACCTTTCAATCTATTTTGCCACTTAGTTTCTCCTATAAAATTGACTGCAATAAAGAACCCATACAATTCTAGGATTGGACTGTAAAATTGAACTACTATTTGCAGTACAGTACAACTTGGTACTCCTATGTTAAATGCATTGAAAATATATAACAAAAAAAATAGAAAAAATGTGATTAAAAAAGTGTTTTATAAAGAAATATATTTTTATGAACAAATTATTTGTAAAATGTATGAATCTATTATGTACATTTTCAATGCAATGTAAGATTAAAAAAGGCAAATTGCTTTTGTAAAGTGTTGTCTCTTTCTTAACTGCTATTTGTTTAGTTTAGATTTGTTATATATAGATATATATTTAAGTGATAATGCCCTCGAAGCCGTTGTTTGGAGGATATATTGGCACGGGTGTTGTTAACCTTGCCAATATATCCTCTAAACACCGGCTTTGAGGGCATTATCCCTTTTATACAACGGGTTACCAACATATTCAAATAATGACAAATAATGTGCATCAATAACATTGCGCAGTCTGATGGAACGAAGTAAATAAGCATTTTAACGTCAAATAAAATGTTATTGGTCAAGTACACATTTTTAGCATATGTTATTCCAGTGCATCGATTTAGCTGGTGGTAACTTGTGGAATAGACATGGCTGGAATATGGTTTTTCTATCATTTCCCTCTGGTTACAGTTAGCCTTTGCATGGATTGGCTTCCATGATGAATATAGCCAGTCAACCAACACAATCCAAACAATCCCTCAACACGGACAGAGACCCAGAAATAGCCTTAAGCCACTGAACAAATATCTGTTGCACTAATTCTCCTTCATTACGGCCATGTTTGTTTGACCACTCTGTCATTGTTTGGTTCATAGAAGGCTGTATGAAAAGCCCCAGGAATCCCTGCTGGGTATAATAGTTACGTTCTTTCCTTTGACACCGCCTAAAAGAGGGTCAGTGCTACCTGGCATCCTTGGGATGTGCCTACCCCTAAACCCTAACCCTCGTCATAAACCTTACCTAACCCTTAACCCTGTTCAATTTCAACTTCAATGGGGGTAGGGACGTCCCAAGGATTCCAGATAGCACAGAGGCTCTAATGTGGTAGCATGGCCGTCAGTAATACAGTGTAACAGTGAGCTCTGCCCATGACAGCTGGGATTCCCACTCACTTTCTTTCTCGCTCTGTCTCTCTCATTAGTGACCAATTTCTTTCTCTCCCCTCATTAGTGAGCCAATACTAGACGGCTGGGCGGGTTAGCTGATTGTCTATACAGTATACCCACACAAGAATAGGCGTTTCTAACAGTGACAGTTGAATGGAGGGCTTGTATCTATCCATGTAGAGCATTCTAGTGTTACTATCACGTTAAAGGTAAGACGCAGATGCAGACAAGGTTGAAGTAACAACAGTTTATTAGTCAAACAGGGGCGGGCAAAAGACGGTCAAGGGCAGGCAGAGGTCAGTAATCCAGAAAGATGGGGCAAAGGTACAGGACGGCAGGCTCAGGGTCGGGGTCGGGGCAGGCAGAGGTCAGTAATCCAGAAAGATGGGGCAAAGGTACAGGACGGCAGGCTCAGGGTCAGGGTTGGGGCAGGCAGAGGTCAGTAATCCAGAAAGATGGGGCAAAGGTACAGGACGGCAGGCAGGCTCAGGGTCGGGGCAGGCAGAGGTCAGTAATCCAGAAAGATGGGGCAAAGGTACAGGACGGCAGGCTCAGGGTCGGGGCAGGCAGAGGTCAGTAATCCAGAAAGATGGGGCAAAGGTACAGGACGACAGGCAGGCTCAGGGTCAGGGCAGGCAGAGGTCAGTAATCCAGAAAGATGGGGCAAAGGTACAGGACGGCAGGCAGGGTCAGGACAGGTAGGCTCAGGGTCAGGGCAGCCTCAGGGTCAGGGCAGGCAGGCTCAGGGTCAGGGCAGGTAGGCTCAGGGTCAGGGCAGCCTCAGGGTCAGGGCAGGCAGGCTCAGGGTCAGGGCAGGCAGAATGGTCAACACCGGGGAAACAGGAACAATCGAGAGACAGGAGCAGAGGGAAAAACACTGGTAGGCTTGACGAATCCCCTCTCCCTCCGTCGTTCCCGTAGTCGCCCATTGATCCTGATGGTCAAGGCTATAAGGGAATCGAGCTCTATCGGTAATTCCCGGGCTGCAAGCTCGTCCTTGACCTCCTCCGAGATTCCGTGTAGGAACATGTCGAACAGCGCTTCCGGATTCCAGGCACTCTAAGCTGCCAACGTGCAGAAATCCACCGCATAGTCTGCCACACTGCGGGAGTCCTGCCGAAGCTGGAATAGCTTTCGGGCAACCTCACTCCCGGAGAATGGGGCATCAAAAACCTTTACTTCTCCGGTGAACTCCTCCAGACTGACGCATATGGCCGGCTGTTGCTTCCATACGGCTGTAGTCCAGGCGAGCGCCCTCCCGGATATCAACGTGATTAGGTACGCTATCTTAGAGCGGTCCGAGGGGAAGGAGAAGGGCTGAAGCTCGAAGATGAGAGCACATTGAGCTAGAAAGGCCCGACAGGTGCCCGGTTCTTAATTGAAGCGTTCCGGGGGAGGTAAGCGGGGCCTCACCGGAGTGACCGGTAACTCAGTAACTCAGCTGCTCAGTAACTCAGGAGTGACTCAGTAACTCAGCTGCTAACAGCTGAGTTACTGAGTGGCTGTGAGGTTACTGTCGTAGCAGGCTGCCTCCCAGCCAACCCACGGAATTGCTCCAGCAAGATGTCCAACGCCCGGTCATGGCATTCGGTCATGGCATTCGGCCAAGGTGTGGACCCCCTCCATAAGGCCACGAAGCAATTCCTTGTGCCTACCAATGGTGGCTCCAAGGGAGGAGATGGTGTTGCGCAGCTGGTCCGAGTCTGCTGGGTCAGTCATGGCCAGTTCGTACTATCACGTTTCAGGTAAGACCCAGATGCAGACAATGTCGAAGTAACAACAGTTTATTAATCGAACAGGGGCAGTCAAAAGATGGGTCAAGGGCAGGCAGAGGTCAGTAATCCAGATAGGTGGGGCAAAGGTACAGGACGGCAGGCAGGCTCAGGGTCAGGGCAGGCAGAATGGTCAACACGGGAAACTAGGAAACAGGAACAATCAAGAGCCAGGAGCAGTAGGAAAACTGCAGGATTGACAAAACAAAACGAACTGGCAACAGACAAACAGAGAACACAGGTATAAATACACAGGGGATAATGGGGAAGATGGGAGACACCTGGAGGGGGGTGTAGACAAGCACAAAGACAGGTGAAACCAATCAGGGTGCAACAGTTACTGTGTCTATGTATGTCAATTTGGTGTGGAGAAGCTAGTCAATAGATCAATACACTCCCTATTGACTTAATTGATTTACTGTCAAGACTTCTAAGTGGATATTGACAGTACCTTTCAGTTAATCATCTAATTATTTCACGTGGTTTTACTATAGCAAATCCATGTCAAGCTATTGTACCTTGTCTTTTATTTAGCTGTTCTCTCATCCCATATACAGAAATAAGAGAGTAAAGGTAGGGTATCATGGGGGCATAGGTCATGATGTTTAACCCCAAAATAACATTGAAATATACAGTGTATGTCAAGCAACAATAATAGCCATCATTAATCTGTGTAGTCACCTGACAGTATGACGCTACAGCTTGTGTTTATAATAAACATGACCACGGCACAATACATAGCACTGGATCATAGCACTGGAACATAGCACTGGAACATAGCACTGGAAAATAGAACTGGATCATAACACTGGAACATAGCACTGGATCATAGCACTGGATCATAGCACTGGAACATAGAACTGGAACATAGGACTGGATCATAGCACTGGAACATAGAACTGGAACATAGAACTGGAACATAGCACTGGATCATATAACTGGAACATAGCACTGGATCATAGAACTGGAACATAGCACTGGAACATAGAACTGGAACATAGAACTAGAACATAGAACTGGAACATAGCACTGGATCATATAACTGGAACATAGCACTGGAACATAGAACTGGAACATAGCACTGGAACATAGAACTGGATCATAGAACTGGAACATAGCACTGGATCATAGAACTGGAACATAACACTGGAACATAGAACTGGATCATAGAACTGGAACATAGCACTGGAACATAGAACTGGATCATAGAACTGGAACATAGCACTGGATCATAGAACTGGAACATAACACTGGATCATAGCACTGGATCATAGAACTGGATCATAGCACTGGAACATAGCACTGGATCATAGCACATAATAAGAATACATCTGAAGCTGTGGAAGTAGAGAAGTTGTGGAAATATCAACGTTCCATCACGGCTTGAGAAGAGAGATGAATGGAGAGGGGGAGAGGAGATGAAACTAACCACAAGTTGCTCTGTGAGCGCTGAGAGGTTGAGAACAAACGTCTGACTGTACTACAGGTTGAGACAAAATTCAGAAAAGCAAGACAGCCTCCATTATGGATGGATATAAGCCAGGGTTTTGGGGAATGAGAAAGGAAGAGAGAGAAAGAGGGGGGAGAGAGAGATGGAGAGAATGAGTGGAGACAGAGAGATGGAGAGTGAGAGACAGCCCTCTGGTGGGTTCTGAGGACAGCAGCTGACACTCGAGCAGATTAGGGGTGATCACACACCACTGGGGTCTGATATAATGAACTAACATACTGTACACACACACTGGGGTCTGATATAATGAACTAACATACTGTACACACCACTGGGGTCTGATATAATGAACTAACATACTGTACACACACACACACACTGGGGTCTGATATAATGAACTAACATACTGTACACACACCACTGGGGTCTGATATAATGAACTAACATACTGTACACACACACACTGGGGTCTGATATAATGAACTAACATACTGTACACACCACTGGGGTCTGATATAATGAACTAACATACTGTACACACACACACACACCCACACAGAGTATTGTATAAATAACCTTGTGGGGACACACAATTCAGTCCCATTCAAAATCGTATTTTCCCTAACACTAAACATAACCCTAACTCTAATCCTAACTCTAACATGAACCCTAACCTTACCATTAACCTGAAAACCTAACCTTAACCATAAACCTAACCCGAACCCTAAAACTAACCCTAAACCTAATTCTAACCCTGACACTAATTCTAACCTTAACCGTAAACCCCCTAGAAATAGCATTTGACCTTGTGGGGGCTAACAAAATGTCCCCAGTTGGTCCAATTTTTGTTTGTTTGCTATTCTTGTGGTGACTTCTCGTCCCCACAAGTATAGGTAAACACGTCCACACACACACACACACACACACACACACACACACACACACACACACACACACACACACACACACACACACACACACACACACACACACACACACACACACACACACACACACACACACACACACACACACACACAGGGGTCTGATCTAATAAACTGGGTAGAAGAGTATGAAGAAGAGACAAGAAGGAGTAAGGCGGCTTTCAGACAGCTAGAGAACTGAGGAAATGAATGACCAATGGGAACTAACACGGGTTTTGAAAGGCTTGTAATGTGCACTATCTGAAACACACAAACAGACACACTGACAGGCAAATTAAAGGAAAATAATGTTAGATCCAGAGAGAGTAGAGTTAGATCCAGATCTGTATTGGCAACCTTGATCTGCCTATATACAGTACCACCTGTTACTGCAAGCTGAGCATGACATGAGCAGTAGACAGGCAGTGTTGTCGCTTATGCCATAACTAAAGTGTTTAGAGCCATACTGCTGAAGATCAGCTCTGAGCGTTTTCAAATCAAATCAAATGTTATTGGTCCCATACACACGGTTAACAGATGTTATTACGAGAGTAGCGAAATGCTTCTGCTTCTAGTTCCGACAGTGCAACAATATCTAACAAGTAATCTAACAATTCCACAACAACTACCTAATACAGACAAATCTAGGTAAAGGGATGGAATAAGGATGGATGAGCAATGACCGAGCGGCATAGGCAAGATGCAATAGATGGTATAAAATACAGTATATACATATGGCATGACTAATGCAAGATATGTAAACATCATTATTAAAGTGGCATTAATAGAGTGACTAGTGGTCCATTTGTTAGAATGGCCAATGATTTCAAGTCTGTGTCTAGGCAGCAGCCTCTCTGTGTTAGTGATGGCTTTTTAACAGTCTGATGGCCTTGAGATAGAAGCTATTTTTCAGTCTCTCGGTCCCAGCTTTGATGCATCTGTACTGACCTCGCTTTCTGGGTGGTAGTAGGGTGAACAGGCTTTCCACCTTCTCCACTGCTGTCCCGTCGATGTGGATAGGGGGTGCTCCCTCTGCTGTTTCCTGAATTCCAAGATCATCCCTTTGGTTTTGTTGATGTTGAGTGACAGATTGTTTTCCTGACACCACACTCCGAGTGCCCTCACCTCCTCCCTATAGGCCGTCTCGTCATTGTTGGTAATCAGACCTCCTACTGTTGTGTCGTCTGCAAACAGTTGGAGGCGTGCATGGCCACGCAGTCATGGGTGAACAGGGAGTACAGAAGGGGGCTGAGCACGCACCCTTGTGGGGCCCCAGTGTTGAGGATCAGCGAAGTGGAGATGTTGTTTCCTACCTTCACCACCTAGGGGGGGGCCGTCAGGAAGTCCGAGGGCCTTAAGCTTAATAATGAGCTTGGAGGGTTCTATGGTGTTGAATGCTGAGCTGTCGTCAATGAGCAGCATTCTTACATCCTCTTGTCCAAATGGGATAGGGCAGTGTGAAGTGTGATGGCGATTGCATCGTCTGTGGACCTATTGGGGCAGTATGCAAATTACAGTTGGTCTAAGGTGACAGGTAAAGTGGAGGTGATATCATCCTTGACTAGTCTCTCAAAGCACTTGTATGCATCGTAGAAGTTAGAGTAGCAGTGATCCAGTGTTTTGCCAGCCCAGGTACTGCAATCAATATGCTGATAGAATTTAGGTAGCCTTGTTCTCAAATTTGCTTTGTTAAAATCCCCAGCTACAATAAATACAGCCTCAGGATATATGGTTTCCAGTTTGCATAAAGTCCAGTGAAGTTCCTTGAGGGCCGTCGTGGTATCGGCTTGAGGGGGGATACACACGGCTGGGACAATAACCGACGAGAATTCTCTTGGGAGATAACATTTGCGAGATAACACGGGTGCTTTGGGTGGTTCGAACAAAGGATCCGCTTCGGGAAAGTCGTATTCCTGGTCGTAGTGCTGGTAAGTTGATGTCGCTCTGATATCCAATAGTTCTTCCCGGCTGTATGTAACAACACTTAAGATTTTCTGGGCTAACAATGTAAGAAATAATACATAAAAAAACGAAATTCTGCAAAGTTTAAAAAAAAATAGAAGCGAGACGACCTTCTCTGTCAGCGGCATCTTGCTACTTCAATGAACTGTTCTCATTTAGAGACAACGCTTATAATACATTACAGATTTGTTGTGCCTAATTAGGCTGTCATTTGACTCCAATAGAAAGTGCAGTGATCACCATTAGACATTCTTTGTATTGAAGCGCCTTCCTCAGAACAGGATCACTATAGTGGACGGTATGCTGCTCACACATTCTTTTCAACAGCGCTACAGTCAGAGGTATAGCTTGCAAGTGTGTTCACTTCCTGGTGAAGTCCCTGTTTACATCTGCATCCCAAATGGCACCCTATTCACTATGTAGTGCACTACTTTTGACCAGGGCCATAGGGTAGTAGTGCACTACTTTTTACCAGGGCTCTAGGGTTAGTGCACTTCTTTTGACCAGGGCTATAGTGTAGTAGTGCATTACTTTTGACCAGGGCCATAGGGTAGTAGTGCACTACTTTTTACCAGGGCTCTAGGGTTAGTGCACTTCTTTTGACCAGGGCTATAGTGTAGTAGTGCATTACTTTTGACCAGGGCTATAGGGTAGTACTGCACTACTTTTGAACCGGGCCATAGTTTTAATGTCACGTACAGTGAAATGCATTTCTTGCAAGCTCTAAACAATGCAGTAATCAATATCAATGTAATCCTAAAAATAACATAAAGTAGATCAAAAACACACAATAAATAAAAATGAGAAATAAGAAGAACATGAGTGAGTAAGAAGCTATATACAGGGTCAGTTCCAATACCATATTTATGTGCAGGGATGGAGGTAGATACAATTGAAGTCGGAAGTTTACATACACCTTAGCCAAATACATTTAAACTCAGTTTTTCACAATTCCTGACATTTAATGCTAGTAAAATGTCCTGTCTTAAATCAGTTAGGATCACCACTTTATTTTAAGAGTATGAAATGTCAGAATAATAGTAGAGAGAATGATTTATTTCAGCTTTTATTTATTTATTCACATTCCCAGTGGGTCAGAATTTTACATACAATCAATTAGCATTTGGTAGCATTGCCTTTAAATTGTTTAACTTGGGTCAAACGTTTTGGGTAGCCTTCCACAAGCTTCCCACAATAAGTTGGGTGAATTTTGGCCCATTCCTCCTGACAGAGCTGGTGTAACTGAGTCAGGTTTGTAGGCCTCCTTGCTTGCACACGCTTTTTCAGTTCTGTCCACAAATGTTCTATGGGATTGAGGTCAGAGCTTTGTGATGGCCACTCCAATACCTTGACTTTGTTGTCCTTAAGCCATTTTGCCACAACTTTGGAAGTATGCTTGGGGTCATTGTCCATTTGGAAGACCCATTCGCGACCAAGCTTTTACTTCCTGACTGATGTCTTGAGATGTTGCTTCAATTTATTATCGAAATAATTTTCCTGCCTATTTTGTGAAGTGCACCAGTCCCTCCTGCAGCAAAGCACCCCCACAACATCATGCTGCCACCCCGTTCTTCACGGCTGGGATGGTGTTCTCCGGCTTGCAAGCTCCCCCTTTTTCCTCCAAACATAACGATGGTCATTATGGCCAAACAGTTCTATTTTTGTTTCATCAGATCAGAGGACATTTCTCCAAAAGTACGATCTTTGTCCCCATCGGCAGTTGCAAACCATAGTCTAATTTTTTTATGGCTGTTATGAAGCAGTAGCTTCTTTCTTGCTGAGCGACGTTTCAGGTTATGTCGATATAGGACTCGTTTTACTGTGGATGTAGATACTTTTGTACCTGTTTCCTCCAGCATCTTCACAAGGTCCTTTGCTGTTGTTCTGGGATTGACTTGGACTTTTCGCACCAAAGTATGTTCATCTCTAGGAGACAGAACGTGTCTCCTTCCTGAGCGGTATGACAGCTGCGTGGTCCCATGGTGTTTATACTTGCGTACTATTGTTTGTACAGATGAACGTGGTACCTTCAAACGTTTGGAAATTGCTCCCAAGGATGAACCAGATTTGTGGGGGTCTACATTTTTTTTCTGAGATCTTGGCTGATTTCTTTTGATTTTCCCATGATGTCAAGCAAAGAGGCACTGAGTTTGAAGATAAGCCTTGAAATACATCCACAGGTACACCTCCAATTGACTCAAATAATGTAAATTAGCCTATCAGAAGCTTCTAAAGCCATGACATAATTTTCTGGAATTTTCCAAGCTGTTTAAAGGCACAGTCAACTTAGTGTATGTAAACTTCTGACCCACTGGAATTGTGATACAGTGAATTATAAGTGAAATAATCTGTCTGTAAACAATTGTTGGAAAAATGACTTGTATCATGCACAAAGTATATGTCCTAACTGACTTGCCAAAACTATAGTTTGTTGACAAGAAATTTATGGAGTGGTTGAAAAACGAGTTTTAAAGACTCCAACCTAAGTGTAAGTAAACTTCCGACTTCAAATGTATGTACAGGGGTAAGGTAACTAGGCATCAGGATATATGAAAAACAGAGTTGCAGCAGCGTGTATGATGATTGTATGTTATGTGTGTGTGTGAGCAAATTAAGTGTGTGTGTGTGTGTGTGCGCACGTGTATAGAGTCCTGTGAGTGTTCATAGAGACGGCACAAAAAATATGAATAAAACAAGGGTCAACTCAGATAGTCTGTGTAGCTATTTATTTAACAGTGTTATGGCTTGGGGATGGAAGCTGTTCAGGGACAAGTTACAAACTTTGTTTTCTAAGTGCATCAATGTAAATATTCAATGCGTTGCATCTGCTATGTTACTTAACGATGACAGCTCCTTGAATCTCTCCATCAACCAGAGACAATTATTACTGGTAGGCAGCAAAAAAGGTGTTGTCTCTTAGATGGCAGTTACTGCCAAACCGCCAGTAGATCCAGTAGATACAGTAGATAGAGTAGATAGAGTAGATACAGTGGATCCAGTAGATACAGGAGATACAGTAGATAGAGTAGATAGAGTAGATACAGTGGATCCAGTAGATACAGTAGATACAGTAGATAGAGTAGATACAGTAGATAGAGTAGATACAGTAGATACAGTAGATACAGTAGATACAGTAGATAGAGTAGATACAGTAGATACAGTAGATAGAGTAGATAGAGTAGATACAGTAGATACAGTGGATATAGTAGATACAGTAGATACAGTAGATAGAGTAGATACAGTAGATACAGTAGATACAGTAGATACAGTAGATACAGTAGATACAGTAGATACAGTAGATAGAGTGGATACAGTAGATACAGTGGATACAGTAGATACAGTAGATACAGTAGATACAGTAGATACAGTGGATACAGTAGATACAGTAGATATAGTGGATACAGTAGATACAGTAGATATAGTGGATACAGTAGATACAGTAGATATGGTGGATACAGTAGATACAGTAGATACAGTGGATACAGTAGATAGAGTAGATACAGTAGATAGAGTAGATACAGTAGATACAGTAGATATAGTGGATACAGTAGATACAGTAGATATAGTGGATACAGTAGATAGAGTAGATACAGTAGATATAGTGGATACAGTAGATACAGTAGATACAGTAGATAGAGTAGATACAGTAGATACAGTAGATAGAGTGGATCCAGTAGATACAGTAGATACAGTAGATAGAGTAGATACAGTAGATAGAGTAGATACAGCAGATACAGTGGATACAGTGGATCCTGTGGATCCAGTGGATACCGTGGATACAGTAAAAAGCAAAGGGTGGTTAATTTGAAGAATCTCAAATGTAAAATGTATTTTGATTTGTTTAACACTTTTTTGGTTACTACATGATTCCATATGTGTTAGTTCATAGTGTTGATGTCTTAACTATTATTCTACTATGCAGAAAATAGTACAAATAAAGAAAAACCCTTGAATGAGTAGGTGTGGGTGGGAATAGTGTTCCCTTTGGGAATAGTGTTCCCTTTGGGAATAGGGTGCCCTTTGGGAATAGGGTGCCATTTGGGAATAGTGTTCGCTTTGGGAATAGGGTGCCCTTTGGGAATAGGGTGCCATTTGGGAATAGGATGCCATTTGGGAATAGTGTTCCCTTTGGGAATAGGGTGCCATTTGGGAATAGGGTGCCATTTGGGAATAGGGTGCCCTTTGGGAATAGGGTGCCATTTGGGAATAGGGTGCCCTTTGGGAATAGGGTGCCATTTGGGAATAGGGTGCCATTTTGGGAATAGTGTTCCCCTTCGGAGTAGGGTGCCATTTCGGAATAGGTTGCCATTTGGGAATAGGGTGCCATTTGGGAATAGGGTGCACTTTGGGAATAGGGTGCCATTTGGGAATAGGTTGCCATTTGGGAATAGGGTGCCATTTGGGAATAGGGTACCATTTGGGAATAGGTTGCCATTTGGGAATAGTATTCCCATTTAGGAATAGGGTGCCCTTTGGGAATAGAGTGCCATTTAGGAATAGGGTGCCATTTGAGTCATAAGCCCAATGTCTGTGTTCAAAAGGAAGTAGACATGTTGAAACAATAGTTGAATGTTGAAACAATCAATGGGCTAGAAGTGTTGAAGTTTCAATCTAATTGCAGACGTTTCTGATTTCCAAGTCGAGGAGTAAAGGATCTCATGCACAGACATTTTCCAGAGGTCTTAGTGTGAGATGAGTTCCTTTCGACCCTTTTATCTCCATGGTAGCATGCCTCAGCGCTGGACAGCTCCAAGCTTTTCGTCTGAGACACAAGGGCAATAGATTTCTCTCTGTTTGGACACCCTGCCATGCCGACTCCCAAGATCAAACACAGAAGTGATCATCTTGTTTTGCCACCGTGAACTCCACGCTGACACCCAAAGGCTTTATAGTGGTGCCTGGATAGAAGAAGAAACATTTTAAATCAAATGCTTCCTATGAAGGCGTGGCCATTGGAGGGAAGGAAGGAGAAAAGGAGAGAGAGAGACATGCAGGCACGGTGCGCGAGAGAGAAACGGAAACGGTGACCCAACAGAAATATCAGAGGTGATAGTAATGAGAAGAAAAGTAGGTAGAACATGAATTATGTTGCAGTGCAATGTAATGGCAATGGTAGCCATGGGGGGTGGGTGTCCAGCAGTGGAGGCTGCTCAGGGGAGAACGGCTCATAACAATGGATGGAATGGAGTAGAATGGATGGAATGGAGTAGAAT